>NW_014569569.1:1187530-1188347 GCF_001313835.1 Polistes canadensis
ACATGCATGCCCACCCACTCACTCCACGATTCTCACACATACCACCAGGGTGCAAWAGCCTAAACTAGAGAGCATGCCCCGGGGCACCTCCGACACCCCAGTTCAAACGCGTTTTCTAAATTTATGGGAGTACGTACCAATTGCTGTAATCGTCTGTCAAAGCTTGTGATTATTGCATAAATGACTAATGCAAACGTACACGTAAAAACTAGTATATATGCATACTAGTTATATACGAGTATATTATAGTTTCCACAAATAAATRCGGTAAACYCTACTATACAAARCGATTGTTAAAAAAAAAAATTCGTATCGTACGCGTGACTCTACAAGTTACTTTTATTCAATAACTTTAAAAAATAATAAGCGCGGTATTACGTATCGCGAAACGATGTACAATGCACACACCTAGCGCACACACGAGTGCAATGTACACCGTGCAATCACTAGCACAATGACAGACGCCAAAAAGGGGGGGAAAAACTTAAAACTAAACCCATACTAATCGTTTCTCACACCCATACGTGTAACACCTGGGCACACGCGTGGATGAGAACGCAAGAAGTATAGGGGGGAGAAACGGGGATTAGTAAATTAGATGCTGAAAATCCTAATCTAAATATTCATTAATATATAATTAAATGTTCTCAAATAAATCTAAGCGGGCTATGACTCTACAAGTCATTTATAATGACTTTTAAAGAGATTTTAAGAATTTAAAAAAAATAACAAAAATCTCGGACGACTCTTTCGTTAAATGGCTGTTCTAAGTAAAGAACTGGGCTTTGAGCCACCACTTAACAGCCAAAGTCTATCC
>NW_014569570.1:0-5619 GCF_001313835.1 Polistes canadensis
ATATACATATATGTATAGATATTGGATACTTATATATCTAATAACCTAAGTATTTTTCTTTATTACAAGACATGCTACTTCGTTAATATAACATAAATGATACGGAAAAATTATAATAACAATTTTATTGCTTAATTATGATCAATGTTGTTATACCAGTGGTTTTTAAACTTGTTGTATTCTAGGCGCCCTATATCAAATTTTAATTAGTTTACTTTGCAAAAAAGTTGAGTTTTTTGTTTTTATTAAAGGATTGGTTAAAAATAAATAAAACACGTTTTATTTGAAAAGGCTTTTGTAAACAGTTAATACTAACAATAAGTGAATTAATGGTTTGCATGAAGTCTATTAAATTTTGCATTTTATCATATGGAATCGAAAATAGTAATAAAATTATGAAACATTCTGTAATATTTCGAGGATCTTTATAAAAAAAATTACAGCAATCGGGGCACCACAAAACAAACTTTTGGAACCATTGTATTATTCGAGTGTATAGCGCGAGTATGATATTGAATAATTATTTACTATAACAGGATTATATAAATTGTGGGAACCCTCTTTTACAATACTGGTATCCTATAACACAGTTTCACTCTAACACGATAAAGAAATTGCAAAAACATTTATACAACACTGTACTTCTACAGCACTGGATAACATGATCTTTGCTTAACATATTAAAAAACTAAATTACCTTAAAATAATGACACGAAGGAATAATGAACACTCTTGGTCTCATATTCACAGAACACGTCATTTTCTAGGAATCTATCTATCGTGTTATAGTTGGATTACTTGTATATCTTTGGTGATTATAATAAAATAATTATGGTGATACCAACGTTTTTATTAAAAGTAAAATTTACCGCATTTCATTAATCTTTACAACAATTAATTCTATTTTTTATTCAAAAGGAATAATAATGTAACAATATATATTTGCAACCTTTGGTTATTGCTGTTATTATAATAGATTATCCAGATCTATAAATATATGCAAAAATTTTATTTTGTAATTGATCTGGATTACAATATTAATTGATCATTCGAGCAATTTTTAATATAAAAATATATCCAATAAGATTGAACAGTCCTTATAGCCTAAATGAAAAATAAATTTTATAAAATATAATTGAATAAAATTAATGTGGTCTAAAAAAATCATACTGCGAATAAAAAATACTATCCTGAAAATGTGAATAATGAATGTGATTCTTGAATCGGACATAATATCTTGGTGGAACAAGAGTAGTTGGTTCATTGGCTAACGGTAAAAATATATCAGACTTTTCAATTTCGTGATTATCTGTCCAAGGTCGATGAAATTGTGGTTGAGTTTTTTTGTCATTGTTTCTACTATTACATGTAGTATTTGATAAAGAACTAGAGGGAATTTCTTGATTATTATTTAATTCATAACTGTCGGTACTCAATGAATTGTTCATCGATGCTTGCGATTGTTCGTTCGCTTTTAAGAACATAACATCTATTTTTTCTACATCTGACGAATAATCTTTCATTTCTGTCGAATTATCTTTTTCTTCTTTTATACAATCTCCTGCGACATTGTTTTCCTTCAGACTTTTTCTTTTGCATCGAGATTGGCCATCTTTGCGAAAACCTTTTGCGAATGGATTATTGGCGATTTTTAAGTGTATTATATTTTCGTTCTGAAACAACAACAACAACAACAACAATGATTATGATAAAGATCGGTGTTCAATTGTTATTTTTATAATTGAGAAAATTATGCTAAGCAAATAAGGATTGATATAATATCTAATCGAAATTACCTGATAAGCAGTGACTGCAATAAATTCTGTCTCTTTGAGTGTGAAGAATGCCGAAGGATAAGAATGATAATCTTTAATATGTAATAAATTGTCGCACATGATGATCCAAATGCGAGCTTGATATTTGTGCATGGATGTCAAGAGTATTTGCTGAAAAAATCCAAAATACAAAACAAATTAACATATCAATGTTAAACAAATATTCGGGATATACTTTATTAAATGTAGTAATAAGAAACGAAGAACTTTTCTAATGTTGTTCAAAGTAATTTAAATATAATATTTAAATTAGTCATAGTTAATGCAAATGTTATTTATATATATATATATATATATGTAGATATATATTTATTTTTCTTTCTTACGGGTTTAAAATAAGAGAAAACAAACGGAGACCGAGAGAATTTTATTAAATTCGTAATTAGTTTGGGGAATCGAATAAAAGAAGCCGCCTTCTAACAGTGTCAGAGATAAGTTGGCGCCTCGGTATAAGAAAGCCGACGACTACATTTTAAGCAGACGTAATTCTTAAAACCCGGAGAGCTCTGTCGTTGCAACTTTTCTTAGAATCACGTGTTCTATCTCACACGAGGATGGAGGATTATTATCGTAATGGTCGAACAAAATTTGTATTTGTTTAAAATAAAATAAAAAAGAAAACACGGCAGAAAAATATTCTACGCTTTTAAGAAAAAATAAATAAATATAATATATAATAATATATAAGTTGAAGGAACATCTCTCAGTGTTTTTTGCTTTTGTAAAAAAAGTTTGTAGAACAAAGATAGACTAGTTGAAAATGTAGATATAGCGATAAGATAATTGATTCTTTTTTTTCCCAAGTTCATTATTTTAAAAGCTTCTGAAATAATCACATATTTTTGTTAGTTAACTATATTATATTATATTTAATTATTTTATATTATATTATATATATCCGATTGAAATATATTATCTTGTATATCTAATTATCTATATAAGTAAATTATTTTTAAAAAGAAAACATTTGGCCATGTTAGAGTACATTAAATATAATCTTTGAATAATAATCAATTATTGAAAGATGGTGCTACCAAATATTTCGAGGAAAGACATTTCATCCCGTTGCGAATTTTCTTGAAAATCTAAAAAGACTGTGAAAAATGGGGCTATGGGGTTTGGATGGGGGCTAGCGCCTTTAAAACTGATGACGGCAGATGCTTGATCAAAGCGTAAACAAGTTTTACATGTTGAGAGATGGGGAAAAAGATGGTATATCGATTACAGAATGTCGTGGACCGTGTTAATCTTCGTTTTTCACGGAACAACGGTGCAGCGTTACTGCATCGTTTTTATTCTTTTTTTTCTTTCTTTCCTTCTTTCTTTCTTTCTTTATTTTTCTTTTTCTCCGCGTCTTTTCCTTTAAGTACCCGCAACCAATCTTTTTCCCAACTAAAATTGTAATCCTAAGGTATACAGATACACCGGCAACACTTATCTTAAAGCTGATTTAAACGACCCCCTCCTGACGTTAGGAACTGACCACTCACTCACCATTATATTGGGAATACGTTAAGCCGTTGTCTTCCTCGCTCAAATGACCTTTCGGCAAGTATATATATATATACGTGCTAAAACGATGAATAACGTTCTCTTGGGAAAAAGAGAAGATTTAAGAACATTTTCTACGACGAGTTTAAAAAATAGAAAAGCAAAAAGGTAGAAAAAAGAAAATTCTCAAAAAGACAGGGGCAGAGTAAAGAATTATTTGTTCCGTTTGTCACCATTTCTTTTCTCTTTTTTTTTCTCCCCCTTTATTCGTAAATTCACACAATCCCCTCTCTTTTATTTTAATAATTATTTTGTAAAAATTGATCAATGGTCACGGTTAATGACTTTTTACGTATATAGGTATACATATTATATATATTTTATTTTTTGATAGAAATATAAAAAAAAGTAATATAATAAAAAGTAGTTTTGTAACACCAAATATCGATTTACCGGGCTGAACAATAATTAAATAATTATCTATCTACTTGTTTTTTCTTTTTAAATAGAATGAAAATTATTAGTAAAATATCATTAGTATTAGTACCAAGCAGTTATTATTTTTTGAATGTTTGTTAAAAGTGTGTATAGTAGAATCAGCGAGGATGTGTGGAACGGTGTGTGGCGACCTCCCGCATAAGGGAATAAGAAGATGGTAAGAAAAAGGGAACGAGTAATTCGAAACCAGTGCAGGCAAAAGAGACACTTATACCGAAAGATTAGGTAGACGGGACCAAGGACACAACTCTAGCTGTCCAAACATCGAGGCTGGTCAGATAAATGAAACCTTTCGATGTCTCTTACTTTCCTTAAATTCTTCTTTTTATTCTTATTATTATTATTCGCTTCCGTTTAATTCTTTTCTTTTCCTTTTTCTGTTTTCTCCCTTTTTTTTTTTTTTTTTTTTTTTTTTTTGAGAGGTGATTCATAGATTCGACACACATTTAATTCTTATATACATTTTTCTTTTCTTTTCAATATCAATTCATATTTAATTCATTTTGTCTCAGGGGTACAATATATTTTTAATTTTCGTATATGGTCATGTCCTATCACCTTCCCTCCCCCCTGCCCACACCTCCAAAGTTAAACGATAGGGGGACCAAAGGAAATCGCTTCATTTGAGTATAACTTTTTGATGGGTAAATATGTGCACACGGTGTTCGGACTATTTGTACTTAATTGAATGATTAGTTATTTCTTTTATTAATAAAAAAAAAGAAATAAAACAACTTCGTGGAATTGAAGAAAATAAATAAAAAAAATTTCTCCGCAACGTGGGCCGGCCATATTATTATTTTAAAATTTTGTATTTAAGAAACGGGTTAATTGAAATTAGGAAGAAAAAATGGTCGTCATATTTTATCATTTAAAAGACTTACGTTTTGTTGATTGCTAGAAGTATCGTTGGTGATTTTAACTTTGCTGAAGCTAATCGGCTTTTGTTTCATCCAATGATCTCCAGAAGCTGGACTATCAGGATGTAGTAATATCCTTCGATTAAGTACTGGTTGTGGTTCCGCAAAACTCGTCGGCATCCAGCCTTTCATGGCAGGTTGTTGGAAACTTTTAACATCCGTTTCATCGCCGCCTTCCCCATTTTTGACATATTTTTGTCGGCGATCTGAGGCAGGTGCCAATTCAAATAGTATACAGTAATTATCTTGTTCTTTCAATCCACTCACAGTGATTTCTACGGATGGAAACATTCGTCTGCGTGAAAAATAAAACTAATTAAATATCTATATATATGATTACGTGTGACGAGATAAGGTTGTTTAGGATTAATTATACTATAATTTATTGTAATGTATAACTCTGAAAATAAAATAATATGTATTGACGCGTGAACTAAGTGATCGAGTTGCTGAGGAAGTCCCCAGTAAGGGACGAAACGTTCAACAAGGTCATAATAAATTGTTCATCAAATTTATTAAATGTCTTTAATTTCCCTTTGAAACTCATATATATTAAATACCTATGTTATATATATATGTATATGTATTATATATAAAATGAATATAAAAAAAAAACTGATGTGTGTACTTATGTACGCACGTAAGATGCTAAGTTATACTTCTTTAGCGTACCAAAATGAATATAACCTCCATAACCTCAAAAATAACTTCAATTTGCCCATGCATCGTAAATATCGACAACTTCGTGGTGTCGATTTTTCGATCGCATTTAACTTCACTTTCCAAAACGCGCCAAAAGAAGTATAACCTCAAAAATATTATATATATATATATATAATACATAATTAAATATATATATATATATGTATACTTAA
>NW_014569570.1:5668-35556 GCF_001313835.1 Polistes canadensis
ATTTATTTATTTTTTATATAATGAAACACATTTATTAATTTATTTATATATTTATTTCGTATCGTCGAAAATTACTATTTGTTTTTTTTGTTCTCAACAATAGAAGAAAATAGATTAAAGAGGATGAAGAGGGTCGAAGGTTGAGAGAAGCTTTTAGGGTTGAAAATATAAATCATTTTCTTGAAAAGTCAGTTTTTGAGGACGTAGACGAGACAAGTTTATCTTTGCGTTGCATCTGCTTCGTCATGTCGCCGGTAAGAGCTTATTTCGCTAAAATCTTTCCTCAAGATACGGTAGCTAACTTTTGTCAAGGGTCGAAAAGAGACAATCGATCTTGTGAAATTCAATTAGACAAAAAAGAGAAACTAAGAACGAAAGAAAGAAAGAAAGAGAAAGAATTGTATTCGTTACGCCGATCGTAAAAATCATTCGATAAATTGATGTTAGTGAGAGATAAGTTGTAAATAAAGGAAACAAAATATCGGAAAAAGATAATAAGACGGATCTTTGATAAATGGTATTTTTTTTCTCTTGAAAAAAAAAAAAAAAAGAAAATGGAATACGAAAAGAAAAGAATTCGGAATCGTTTAACATTTTTTCTTGATAAGTTAGCGCCATTCTTGAAAAAGAAAAGGGAGAGAGAAGAATGTTATAATGAGAAAAGTTTGTTTGTTTCCTTATGTTAAAAGGTGCATCCTGTATCATTTCGACATTCTTCATTTCTTTTGTTTCTTTTTTTTATTTATTCAATTTTATCGAATGCGCAAGCATTTCAAAATTCTGGATAATCCGATAAGTCAACGAAAAATCAATCTACGGTGGTCCCATGGGGTTTGTTTGCATATACCTAATTGCGTTCCCTTTTCTAAAGAACTTTCTTTTTTCCCTCGATCCCTTTTTATTATCTCTATTTTTCAGCATGTAATAAGGAACACCACTACTAACTTGTTTATGAGTCACGCGAAGAATGTAATTTTTGAATTTTTTTTTTTCCAAGCTACAAGAAAAATATTTTTCTTACGATAGAGATTGTATTTGTTAGCAAAAAATCTCGGCTAATGGAGAATTTATTAATTATTTGAAAAATAGTTTTAAAAATAAAAAAAGAAAAAAAATACAAGTTTAATATTTATTATAATACAATACGTAGTTTTTATATTTAAAATTAAGGGATCATTCGTTTTAAAAAAATATTGTCGTAAATAATTATTTCTATTTAAATAACAAATTATTATTGAATTAATTAATATACCGATCAAATATAATGAATAAAAGATTGATAATATAATAAAATGATGAACGGTTAGTAAAAATAAATAAATAATTTAATGTGTTCTGTTCCTTTATCTTATCTGAAAATGAATATATAAGGAGACTGTGTAAATAGCAAAAAAAAAAAAAAAGAAAAAAAAGTTTATTTTGAGAGACACCACAAAAGGTGGTGGACGTTTTAAGTGGGAAATAGAATTGCACTGTCGCGACGTATGATAAACCATCGTCTCTCTCGTGTGACAAACTTTCTCGTGTCTGGCGTTACTCGAAAAAGAAATGCTGTTCTGTGCTTGAGATTAGGTATCAAAAAAGAAAGTAGTAGTGTGTGATATGTCTCGATTAAAAATGCATAAGTACCCGATGCGTCAGGAGCACGTGCCTAATTTTTCTACTGATAAACATATAACAGTGTGTGGTGTTCCCTAAATTAATTTATTAATAGTAACTCTGCGCTAATGTGTTTTTTTTAACCTTCCAGTTGCTATATAAGAAAAAAAAAAAAAAAGAAAGAAAAAAAAAGAAATAATTTCAAATAATACACTTCATTTTTGTAGTCAAATTAAAAAAAAAAAAACAATGTTCAAACACATTGGATCACTGTGAATAAATCACTGGAAATTAAAAAACATAATAAAATATATTAAAAAAAGAATTTACTCATGTCACGGATAAATAATTCTGTTTATTGCGAGTTTGCAAGTGATATTAGTTATACCATAGATATAGTATGTACACGTGTTTTGCAGATGGTACATTGATGCAACGAAAAAAAAATCATTTCTTTGAAAAGAACGGAAATTACGGATGAACGGATTAGAAAAGTCAGGAGACACTTTTCTTTTGCTGTGACATTTGAATAAGGCCCACATGAGCTTTGACAAAAGAATTATTTTTAACGGATTTTCTCGAATGTTATCGCTATTGTTTTAGGATTTTCTTTGTTCTTATTTCTTTCTCTTTTGTTTATACAGGATGATGTAGCAAGCATTCCAAAAAAGAAAAATTTGGGACTGTATTATTTGGTCTCAAACTTTTTTAATATTATTCTGTATAATAAATTGTTATATATTTTAAATAATTGTTATTAAACATATCATTCTGTTTATGATTATTTTGTAAAAATTCATTATTATTATAATATATATGATAATATTAATAATAATAATAATAAAAAGAATGATTAATCTATACCTAACACCTACGTATAGTTTAAGGCGGAAAAAACAATAGGAGGACGATTGTCACGCCGCCGGAAGTAAAGTTTCGTAATATTTCCGTTTGTCGTACGGATGCACCTTACTTAAAAAAAAAAAAAAAAAAAAAATAAGAAGTTTTGATCGACGTGATAAAAACGATATGGAAAGGGTTAGAACGTGAACACGCCTACGTTATATCGTATCTTAATTTTAGGAATTCTTTTTGTATCTTCTCCTTTTTTCTGCGTTACTTGTCAATCATACCGGCTTCATAATATTATCGTGAAAAAATACTCGTACAATTTAGAAATGTATTCAATAATTTATTCACCCCCCCCCTCCCCATTTTTCTTTTTTATTCGAAACAATATTTAAAAATAATATTACGTAACACAAATATGGCGCGGGGGGGAGGGTGGATTTTATTGTTCGTTGGAATATATATTTCTTCTTTTATTTCTTCTATCCGACCGACCGACAAAGAAAAAAGGAAAAAAATAAAAAAGATAAAACGATTCAATAGGGGTAGCAGCAGCAGGGGTAGGAGGGGGAAGGGATAAAGGGAAAATGCATTAGTTTTAAGTATACGTTACTCTCGAGGAACAAAAGTACTTTTCCTGTTTTCTAAACTGAGTAATTTGGCGTTTTACGAATGCTACTACCTACTTCGCAACCTTTCGAGGGTGGTTGGTTGGTAATGGTGGTGGTGGTGGTGGTGGTAGTATCGAGGAAAAATAAGTTTGAAGCCGACAGAAGGGGAGTGGTCTTTTGGCGCCGAACCGACGACCATTTCGACACGCTGGATAACCATTCTAAAGGAATTTTGGAGACAAAGCTTCTTTTCTTCCTAAGAACCGTTGTGTTCTGCTTACTATCCACTTTTTCTTGAATCATCCAAAGAAATAATCTACTAATTTCACTTTAGCCTAATCTTTTATTTATAATATAATGATTCTTTTTTTTTCTTTCTCTTTTTTTTTGTCTTGTCTTATACTTTTTCATTTCAATAAATTAATTCGTTTTCATTATTAACATAATGGGGGGGGGGGGGAAACTATTATTTGTGATAATTTTTATATTCGGTTTTTGAGAAAGAGCGCGCACAAAGTCTATATGAATAAAAAATATATATATATATATTTTTGTTTTTTTACCTGCCATTTTTCGTTATAATCATTTCCGTAGTTTCCGCATTAAATTTTTTCCAAAGTGATGAATTATACAATTCGACTTTAACTTCGTAAGGAAGGGGATATCTTTGGATGTAAAATTCCGTAAGTGGTGGTAATCCATAATTTATATTATGTAATTCTCCTGTAAATATTAAACAAATCATATTATTACATTTGTGATATTTTTTATATATATATATATATATATATAAATAAACTAATATATCTTGAATACACATATACAACACTTCTTCTTTTTTTTTTTTTTTAAATATCATTTTCATCATATCATCTTTTTTTATTATTTATGCGCCCACACAGACCACATATATAACTATTTTGTAAAAAGGATACTTAACATAATAATTAAATAAAAAAGGAAAATGTTGTTTAATTCAAAGGGGTGTCGGGAGGAGGGAGGGATTTCTGTTCTCTCTTTTTAAATAAGTAAAATTTGTCGAAAGGGATATTTAAAGATGGTTGGGTTGTGGATGAGGTAACACAAATGTGGTGTTAGTAGTAAATAAGAGGGTTGGTTCGTTCCCTTTGAGAAAGGGAACTCTCCATCGGAGCGCGTGATTCCTCGCATGAATGAACCCCCAACGTACCGCCGCACTTGTCTCCACAATTCTGCGGTCGTGGCATTGTGCTCTCTGCCCCTCCCCCTCAACCCATCGCTTCGGAGTAGTAGGATAATTGCCAACATTCGGTGGTCTCACACAGTCGTCTCCTCCTCTCTTTCTTTCTCTTTTTTTCTTTCACGATCAAACCGTCCAGTCGGCAGATAAGGATTGTTCGCTCGAATGACGGTCGGCATCTTTCATCTCTTGCCGAGAGAAAAAGATCTCGTAAGGATCTTTCATTTCTCGCCTTTTTGCCAAAGTATTACTACTATACTACTACACTACTACTATTGACGATTACTATATACACTATTACCTTGTTATCCTTATACGACTTTTACCTGTCTCTTTTATTTCATGTAAATTTATGTAAGATTAAGGATATTGTATTAAATATACATCTTTACGCGTATTCAGTATAATTTTATATATAATGTAGTATAATATTTTGACACTTAGATTTACGGATATTTTGTTCATTATTTTTTTTTTGTACAAATTGACGAACATTGTTTTAATGAAGAAATGGTGGATAGAGAATAAATTATTTACGTATATTTCATTACGACAGAGTATAACAATCGATATATATTTTAACAAAATAATATTTAATCAGTATTTTCTCTCGTCCAAAATTATAATTCTTGATGATAAGGGTTGAAACCCCTATCTATGAAAACCCTTATTATCAAGAATAATATTTAAGTTTTATATATATATATATATATAGGAAACACAAAATTTGAAATGAGTCAAATTGGTTTCAGTCAATAAATCAAGGTGTGTTAATGTGAATATTATAAAAATGTAATAATATTCTACACAGATATTATAATATAATAATAGGAAGGAGAAAAATAATAGTCTTCGATCGTCTTTCGTTTCGTTTAAATCGTTTTGTCCATAGTGTTTCCCTTTTTGTCAAGTCTTTCGTCTATTATTCGATTGTCACCTCCTTTTTCTTCGTTTCTTCGTTTTTTTTCTACTTTTTTTATGCTGCCATCTATTCATCTATCGTGTATTCATCTGTACGTCTCTATTCGTCTATACTATCTTAGACTTGTCTAGTTTCGTCTAACGTCTACTTCTATCGTCTAAATTCGACTGTACTCGTCTAATAACTATATTTACTATGCACAATACGTCTACTGTATTCGTCTAACAAGTATCGTCTATTGGGTTGTAACATTTTCTTTTTGCTGATTTGTCGATTATGTAGCGTGATCTTTAGCAAACCAATCACGCATCAATACACAAGTCATTCTTACATACCACGTTGCTCTTCGATTCTCTCTCTTTCTCACATAGATTCACACTAGTTCATCTCGACATTTTCACCATGCTCCAATAACATATAATATATATATATAAATATGTATAATATAATATAATTAAAAAAAAGGAAATTTTTTTATATTTAATTCAGTTCTATGTTGGATTACTTTTTAAAACAATATGCAAATCAAAGGAACAGTTTCGTAAGTGCAATTGCATGGTTACGTATCTGATATTATTTTTGACAGAAGAGATAAAACATTCCATTTATAGAAATACTAAAATAATATATATATTATATATTATAATATAATGTGCCTTTATTATATACATACCAGAAGTATAATATAATAGAAAATTATTTGTTGTATTTTTTTTTTTTTTTTGCTTTTAACTTCGATTTTCTTATGTGCTTATGTAATAAACCTCGTTTCTATTCTATTTTATTTTGTGCGTTGAATTACTAGTTCTCTATAGATCACTAAAGTAAAGCAACACGTTGATGGTTAGAAAAAGAATGAGTGAATGAGTGGACCCAAGAAATAAAAGACAGCAATCGAATACTTTTTTAACTTTAAAACGTTAGAAAAATTCGACCTTTTTGTATACTTTTGAATAGTTCGAAAATACGTTAGTAGAAAAGTGACCAATCCATAAAAGGAAAATGAAACAGATAATATTATTTTATATAGACCAGATGGGTAAGAAAGTCCTAAGCCTTAAAGCACAGAATTTTTAGAATTTTTGTTTTTTTTTTTTTTTAATAAAAATGAATTTGACCGAAGAAAGCTTGTTGTTAAAGTTATATTTATGTATATATATGAACACACGTTCGTTCGATCGTGTCGTGTGTATGTGTGCGTGCGCATGTGTATGGTGCGAGGGCACGAACATTTGTGTATTGTATTTTGAAAAAATATTAAATAAAACAAAACTTTGATGTCGTATCTAAATGAAAAATCGAAAAAAATGTTAAATAAATGAAACAAATACCTGATCTATGACAATTTAGTTCAAATTGTTGTCTGTCGAACATTAGTTGTTGTTCTTTCTGCTGATATTGAAGTGGGTGGTTATACGGTAATGTTACTAATGAATTTAGGGGTATCGAATGCGGAAACATGACCACTTATATATATATATATACACATACATTTATACATATATATGTAATAACAAAGTTACAAAATTTTGTCAAAGAAATTTTTCACAGATTTATAAAATTCGTCGAATGGGAAGAAAAATTACACGAAATAATATCCGAAAAATATATAGTTACTCGACCGGTAGCCGAACGAAGACTGACTATTGAAATCTCTTGATCTTCATATAAATACTGAAAAAAATTTCCCTAGTGTATATTTTGTGTTGTAACAAATATTGCAACGAATCTAACGTTCTGATTGGTCGAGTTTACCGCCCTCGACCGTTATGCCGCGCCCATTAACTTACCCAATTGGTTCCTTCCCCTACTTGGTTGGAACGTTACATCCTAGAAGCAACAAGTAGGTAGGGTTGCCACAAGTAACTATAAATCACGCTTGCTAGTTGGGTGCTAAATGAGTGTGCGTGGATTTTCTAACATGTGTAAGCCCACTCACCTGTCATATCGATTTAACATTAAAATAAAATTTATGTGTGTGTGAGTGTGAACAACATTTTTTTTTTTAAATTATATCTCTTGTTATATGATTTATATTAGAATATAAAACGGTATTTAAAAAAATAAATAATCAATATATTATACAATGCTGACGCATTATCATTTATCATTAAAATATGATCAATTTGTGTGTTCAGATTTGAAAGATAACGAAATGTTTAAGGCAATTAAGTTGCACTTATAGGAGAATTTTATATTTAGACAAACCAATGTTTCATTTTGCAGCAATTTTAAGAACAAACATTTCTTTTTGAGACCCCCCGTAAAAACAGCGAGGAACGTTCACGTGCATACAAAATATGCCAAAAGAAGGGGAAACGTCACCGTAAATAACAAAATCCGTCGAGACAGTTGTTAATAGTTTGTTCTCGGCTCGGGGACGAAGAATAAAGATAAAATCAGGATTGTCCATTGGCGAGACAAGTAGAACCACTCTGTTTTGATACTTATCTAAACACTTTTCTCTTTTATCTTTTTCTTTCCCTTTTTTTTCTTCTTCTTCGCCACCCCTTTTAGCGACTGTGAAAAAACGTTTAAAATGTCGGCCCATGAAACGCAACCATTGTTCTATTGTCATAGCTTCAAAAATCATGGATTAAATGTAACCGATTCCGTTAAAAAATAATATTGCAGATATTATCTATCTTCGATTACCGTTCCGATGAGAACTTGAAAATATTTACCTGCTTTGATATTTTTTATTTCTACATACTTACAAAAATATCCATTTTTTCCTATTCAATAATGGTGTCTGTGATATCATATTACTACTTAAGTAATAAGTATTACTTCATATCGTGATATTAACGAGAATATGATTAATGTATTATGTTATCTGATATTCATTCTTATTAGATTATCATAGATTAGAAAGATAAGACATTTAACTTCTTCACAACATTTTATTTAATAATGATTTTCATTTGTTCGATTAAGGTGTTCGTATCTTTAACGATAGTATCAAGTAGTAAGATAAGAATAACGGTATCTCGAGAAAAAATTATATTGATTTTGTTAATGTATTATTTATCTCAACGTTCATTTATTAACGTACATCAATAATTTATAAATAAGTTATGTTTAATGTTAGAGAAGAAAGTTCTCACTTTCATTGGTCATTCTTTGGACATGTTTGTTTGTTGATTTTATCAATGAATAATAAAAATTTGTTTATCTTACAAATAAAAGTCTGTTTTCATTTAAATTTTTCCTTTGTAATAAAGATAAGTTTTGAAAAACAAAAAGTTGAAAGTATTTGTTCAGATGCAATAGGGAAATAAATTGAATCTCTTAAGAAACCTCTTGACCATGCAATTTTGAAAGCATCATTTGTTCTTTATATTATTCCGCTTTATTTTTGAATAACGAGGTAAATCCATTCAGGTTTATAATCGTAATTATTTTTTCTTCCCTTTTAGTTTGAAGAATTTAACAAACATGTCGATTATTCCTATTTGGATCTCATTAAACATTACTGAATCTTATTGTTATTAGTGTTCAAATAATGTTGCCCTAATCCAATAATAAAATCAAATATTGTCCACCTTGGTATAAAAGATGACGTTTTTAAGAATATTTTAAACGAAAGAAAAAGAAAATGATCATTTGTATTTTCATATTTCTATATATTCATATTATTTATTTAATAATAATAATAATAATATAAACGCGTAATATATGTGTGAACAAACGATTTGTTTGATATATCGAATACGTAATCGGTAAAAGGTTTGTGATCAGGGTGGTCCTTCTTATTGAAAAAAAAAAGCGTTAGGTGTAAAAAGAGAAGAAGAGAGTGAGAGAGAGGATGGGTGAAAAGAAGCCGACAAATGTGTTTTACGGCTTACTTCCTGTCCATCGCACGCGACAGTTATGCGACGTATAATGAGGGAGTCGCCATTTCTTGGGATCATTAAAATCGTAGGCGGTGAGTTAAAAATTATCGCTCGATGTGATACCTCTTCTTTTCGTATTCTATAAAGAATCTTTCTAAACGATTATTCGTAATATTAGTCAAAATTATAAAACAAATATTAAACAAAGTATATACACGTAATATCAATTATATTATCTTTCGACAAATTACATTAATAATAATTAAGTGTCATTATTAAATAGAAATTTATCAGTTCATAAAATTGTGACAGCGTTGAGGTAGTCAGTTAATTTGACAATTTGGAGAGAGATTTAAAAAATGTTAATTAAAATTATTGAAAACGTAAAATTAACTTATATAAGTACACACGTATATCTACTTTATTCGCTGAATAGATTTTTGAGAAAATGATTTTACCATTGGACGATTAAGAATTACTTTGAGATATTTCTCAAGTATTAGGAATTGTTTATAAATCTCCGAGTCCACGGAAGAGTGGCTCGAAAGAAAGATCGAAAGCATATTGCTTTCTACGAAGTTTATAGTCTCCCTTAAAACATCAACCCTAATTTTGGAATTCTGCAGAACAACCATGTTAAAGGATAAACATAACTAAAAAACATATATACACCTACGTATTTACATAAAATATAGGTAGCTTCTTCCTACAGTTCCTCTTGTGGTGTCAAACGACGAGAACATGACTGCAGTTTGACAAAACCTTAAAGTGGCCACTTTGCGATCCCCATTTTATCTACACACATTTTCTTAAACGGAAGTTTTATTCTTTTGGTTCTTTTCTCAATGATTCTTTAGAAATAAACTCTATAATCAAAATAAAACTAAAAAAAAAAAAAACTAATACATTGCACATGAATTTCCTTTTTTTCATTTGTAAAAATTATCAAAGTATTTGCAAGAAGTTAGACAAATATGATCTAATTTTTTATATGTTCTTGTATATATATATATATATATTTTATAAGGTTTATATACATCAAAATTAATAGAAAGTTATAATAAGAAATTCCACGTAAAAGACCATTTCCTCCGATATAAAATGTTATCAAAAGAAAACGAAGAAATATTAGGCGTACGTGGAAAAACGGCACGTTAAAGAGATAAAGAAGATAAGATGCATACTGTTAGCACATGTTATTTCCCTACCCGGTCAAATTCTTACCGACTCTTGGATTGACAATTTCTTAAATAAACAAACGAATGAGTTATGACTAGATGATGTATAAAGTTATCGCAGAAGTGTATTGTTTTTCCAGGATGGTCGAACAGGGTAAATGCTATCTTTTTGTTCTTACTAGATTTTAGAATCCTGTGAGATAACTAATATTGTATATATAACATTATGTTGAATTCTTGCATGTGACTTATGTCATTACTTATCTTCTCTTATCTTCGTTTTCTTAGTTTCTTGTTATGGTGGTTGCCTGTCTACAATGAAACACCCACATATCGTTCTGAAGAAAAGGGTGTTTCGTTGTAGATATCCTGTATTTTTCGTTCATTTAAAACACTTTAGTATTATCTGGAAATTAACTTAAATTCAATCAGATATTTAATTAACTAAAAAAATCAAAATTAATGAAATAAAATGATTTGGCTTTTTAGTATTTTGTAAAATAAATATTGTTCAGTAATTTAATAGGGGTAAGATAGTTTCAGGATTAAATATTGATATATGTATTATATTAATAATTAATTTTATGCATATGCATGTAAGTATTAATTTTATTGTAAATACTAGCTTAACAAATAGCAGCCAAATAAAATTATTAAATAATAAAAGTGTTGGGGTGTATGTGTGTATATCCGGATATGAATTTCGTGAGCGTTAAACCTAAACAACAGAGACAAATACGACAACATTTATTTTCTTAGCGATCACGCAGGAGTAATAAAAAGGTATTTCCGGTACTACTGTAAAAGGAAGCTTTTGCAAAGTATAGATAATATCAGAACTTTTTTTTTACTTCATCTTCTATAGCTAGTCCTTATGATTTCGTTTCCTTTTTCGGATTTCCTTACGTTTGAGGATTTTCTAACAATAAGCTATTTCTTTTTTGCTTTTCTTGAATAACAAATATCTATATTTATTTATTATGATTTCATATTTATAAATTGTCCATTTTTTAAAAAATTGCACTTTCTAATATTTGATAGATTTTTGATTAATTTATAGTAAAATTGGCTGTTTTTGACTAAATGATAATTTTAAAACATTTTTGGCTAGTATTTATGTATAATAAAATATCAATACGTACCCTTATATAAACAGGTAAACTTGACGAACATCTGCTTCCATTATAAATATTGAACATTTATTTAAAAAATTTATTAAACAAAATACTCATATATATTGACATAAATAGAAGTGAATAAATTTGTATTATAAAATTGTTAATTGAAATAAAATTGTTTTGGAATCTAATCTTTTTAAATAATTTTCATACGAAAAAGGATATAATTGAGATTAGGGCCCGCAATTTAAAAGATTTGATGTACAATACCTTTTTAGTATTGCATTTGGAATTTTATGGAATACTGTATTGGTATTGTATAAAGTGTTAAGCTAAAACACTATCATTATGAATATGCTTAGGATCAATTAAGCGTAAAATCATTTAACAAAAAATAACAGTAAACTATAGAGAATTAAAGGAAATATTTATAAATCATGTTTCTAAATGAAAATGGTCGTTCAATAACAGGCAATCTTTTTCTTTTTTATTTTTTGCACATGTTTTTCTATTTTCCATTTTATCTATAACCACATACATTCGTGCATACATAACTCTAACAAATTTAAAAGATTTTTTTTCTTTCTCCTCGAGAATGTGATAAATCATCCAATTTCGTGTAAAACGTAGGACCCGTTTTAATGCATGAAATATAATAGAAAATACAGGATAAAAAATAATAGAAAAGAAAAGAATTTTCAAACTTTTCGATGTGTTTTTTTTATATAAAAAATTAAATATTAGGATAAACGGTATGTAATTATTAATTGTTTATATATTATATATTATTTTAAGCTATCCTTGTTTAAAAAAAAAACAAATTTAAAAGAAAAGGATCGCGAAAATATTTTTATAAAAATATTACAATTTTTTAATAAAATTAGAAATGTGTTGAAATATTCCAAATTTAATGACAAATAAATACACTGCATTTCCTAGTGTTCCATGCTTTTAGGGTTTTCGAGTTTTGTGAAAATTATTTATGTCAAAAAAAGTTTTGTTTATATTAGTTATATGGCAGTCAAAAATGTACATTCCGAACAAATATTAAAAGACAGAAGTAAGATCGTCAGTCTTAAAAATGGCAACAAATTAAAGGAATAGAATAGGAAATACAAAAAATAAAGATTTTTTTTTAAATAAAAACAAAAAATAATATAAATTGCCACAAAAAAATAACAAGCAAAAAACTTATATTCGACACATATATATATATATTTATATATATATATATATAAATCCATTTCTCTCTTTTGCACGCACTTATGTGTGTGTTTATGATACATGACTCGATGGATGAGTATAATCCCGGGGCTTGGGAATAAAATTTTGTGTGTGCATTATTAATTAGGAACGATAAGAAATGCGACTAGGTCGCCCTTTCCGATAGTATTTTTCCGTTCTTTTCTAAAATTACAAAAGGAAAAAATATTAATAATGAAAACAAAAATTAGCGTTTCTTCTGGTTTGTCATGCAATTATTTCGGTCATTCAATCGCATTTTTTATTTATGTTTTTCTGATATTTTTTCTTCGAAGTGAGTTGAAAGCTAACAAAGCTGTTATTTTAGCATGAAAATGATATATGGAGTAAAGCATAGTTAAAATTAGATTTATATAGGAAACACATCAAATTTGTGATGTATCCCCGATTTTCATGAAAATTTTCTTGCGAAGTCGAACTGATATAATATAAAAGTACAAAGATCGCAGTATATATGATTGTCCGATGAATTGTGTGTATACATATGTATATGTATTTATATATATGTATAAGAATGGTCGTTATTTTGTATCTGATGAGTGCATCCCACTATTCAGGACGAAATAAAAAGAAAACATTCTAGAGCACCTTCAAAAGATTATTTCTTAATATTTAATCCAAGCTGAATTGCAGGATGTACTCATTAAAATCCTTCAAAAAATTAAACAACAACAACCAATCCTCACATATCTATATACACACAAACACACACATACATATATATATTTATGTGATATTTTAAAAAATATTATATATAAAATATTGTTTTTTTACGAATAAGCCAAAGAGAAAACACATGTGTAAGAATAATAAGATTCCTTTAATAAAAAATACGAAAGTGCTTTGATTGTACCTTTTAGTAAGACGATTTCAAGAAAGCGAGAGTTTAGAATGACAAACCAGAAAGAACCACATTTTTTACGTTATGATGGCTAAAGCCGACGTAACATCCATATCTAGGATGAATTGTTATTATTACTATTATTATTAATATTATTATATGGTAAATGCAAACTATACACCGATTATTTATTTTTCTTTTCATTTTCTTCGTTGATAGAAGAACAATAGAACATACATTTTCTTATTTCTGTATTACTTCTTTCTTTCTTTTTCATTCTCTATTTCTTCGTTTCTTCTTCTTCTTCTTCTTCTTCTCTTCCGAAGCAGGCAGACACAGTTGTACTTTGTTTGTTATACAAACAACAATCTTGCTATTTCCTCGTCTTTATATAATATAATATAATATATTTATATGTATATATAAGACGACGTATGATTATTTCTAATATTGAGCATAATTAAAAGACGAAACGCCTTTAATTTGTCAAATCATACGAAGGAAAGCTATTTTTTTGTTTGTTAAAGATATCAGCATGTCGCATACATACTTTTATTGTGTTCCGATAAATCTTTACAACATAACCAAATTCTCATGAAGTTCCTTTTACAATAAAAGAGAATATGACCAGCTTGCTTCCTTAATACAGTTTCTTTTCGTTCGGTCCATTTCGAATGATCTTGAAAGATCTCTTTAGACTCGAGAGATTTTAACTTAAGTAACTTTAATGCCATCAACATTATCATAGTCATTGTCATTGTCATCATCATTATCATCATCATCATCATCATCATCATCGAACGATCGGTATACAGGGTATTATTTAATCGTTTACCGATAAATGATATTAAACGAACTATATTTTTTATAATGTTACTAACATACGACGAGCAATAATTGTGCTGCTGCTGTTGTTGGTGGTATTGTTGTTGTTGACGTTGATGCTCGATAGTACGGTTATTGGAACGTACGTAACAAGTATTAAGCCCCGGGAAGTAAAATGTCTCTCACGTGAGTAACGTATCATCTAATTCTTCTATCTTGCCTTCTGGCTGAGATAAAACCTTACGAAGCACCTTGCTGACGACGTCCGACAATGATTCTCTTGCACCAGCGTCCAAGAAAGCCATGCATCTCTGAAAAATAATTAATATAAAATTTATTAATTTTATTTAAATTTAAATATTATTACTTAATTGTTAAATATTTCTTTTAAAGGTACTACAATATAAGACAAACCTGGTGTTCTTCTTCTCCTTGTCTCAATCGAAGTACAGCAATTAGAGCAAGTTCGCTGTTAGCTTTTACGTAACCATTCTTTTCTTTAGTTCCATTTACCAACATCGGTAATAAAGCTTTCAATAATTCCGGTGACATTTTTGCAGGTGGTATATTTCGTGCTAAATGAATGCAAACTCTAGCGAGTAATTGTTTTACGTCGTTACTGTTGTTGTTCATTGACTAAAACATAATATAGAAATAGATTAATATTCATTACGATTGTCTGGTTGTGATAATATTTGTGATAATTACCCTCACGAATGGTGAAAGAACTTGTTGAGGCACCGACATATTTTCGTGCATTAGATATTGGAATAAATAACCGCAAGCTCTGACACCGTTCATGACTATTTGCACTCGATCCGCAGCTAAATACGATAAAATTACTGTACAAACGCGATCCTTTTCTTTAGCATTGAACACGGTGGCTGGTGATTCTTTCAACGCAACAAAAAGTGCAGCTGAACGTCCGTGTCTCAGCGTCCAATCAGCATTGACGTCGTTACCTAACGATATTAGCATAAATGGTTTATTTTTTTATTTTTATTATTATTATTAATTATATGAACCATTTTAAATTGCACGACTGAAGATATGCAAAACTTCATACTTTGTTAATGATATTGCTAGTAATCTACATTATCATTTAAATCTAGACTGTTAAGAGTTTTCAGGGACAATTAAATGAATAATTAATAAGAAAAAATATATATATGTATAAATCATAAACTTACACAAAAGATTATCATTAAATGCGATAGCAAGTTGTTCAGGACTCAACCATCGTAAAAGAGCACCAAAACAACCGGCTACTGCGTTTCTTGTAATATCTTCTGGATGACCAAGCATGCTGTTTAATGTAACGAATACTTGTTTCTTCATAGGTTCAGTCATTTTATCACCGGCAGGTGTAAGCACGCCACGTAAAGCTTGTAACATCGTTTCTCTGAAAATTAATGATAGAGTAAATTTCTAGTAGTTGTAATTTAATTTTTATGGTGTTAGAATTTGGCAGAAAATTGACTGACCTTATAGCTGGATCATCGCCAGTTTTAATACCAGTATGAAGTTCAGTGAACAAAGGATCCACTCTAGTATGTATAACGATCAAATTACTCAAAGCATATGCTGCTTTTAATCTCACTTGACGATTGCTATCATTCAATGCTCTCAAAAATGTTGTTTGTAGTTGAGGTAAAAATTGTTTCAACATGACGCCAACCTAACAAAAATAATTATTAATTTCTTGATCATGTTATTTTTATATATATATATTTTTTTAAATAAGGATATTAATAAAAAAAAAGTATACGAACCTTGCCAAGTAAAATAGCAAGTGTTTCTAGTACTGCAGCTTTGACGCTCCAATTAAAACGATCACCAAGAATTCTAATCAATGGACCAGTGATATGTACAACACTTGGTTGAAGTGCGGATGCGCTGGTCAGTTTAATGACTTCTCCTAATCCTTGAGCAGCTTGTTCTTTTGCTTCTGGTAAACCATTCAGAATTGCTTCTCTAAATATAGGAAGAATCGGCGTGATACCTTTAGGTAAACAAAATCCAGGTAATAATTCTTGTCCTTTTAAATCGGATACTGCAAAACGAACAGCTTGTCTAATGTCTTGTACGTGAGCAATTTGCTGATCCGATGCTAATGTCTAAAGAAAACAAGATTTTATTTGTAAATATTATTAAAGTTTTTCTTCTTAATTATAAAATTTAATTGTATGAATAAACTATGAGAATTACTTGCCTTGGTGACTGCAGTTAGGGCTTCCCAACTCATTTGTAATACATCTTTATCCTCATCGGTAAAGAGATGTATAAGTCCACGCAAAAGTTGAGGTACATATTGACTGTAATCTGCTCTGGTGTCGCGACAAAATGCACACAATAATGTTGCTGCACTTCGTCGTCTTGATGCATCACTTGATCTGGTAGCCTCCATTAATTGATCCATGACTGTTCTAACACCAACTTCATCCGTAACAGAAAGAATAACTGCTTGACAGTACTCTAATTCCTGAACTTCGTTTGGAGTTCCTTGTGCACTGGAAAGTGCGGTCAGTAGAGCTGGTAAAATTTTATGTAAAAATCTCGTTAATGCTTCTCCAGCGACACTCGCTAAGATCGAGAGAGCTTTCGTATTAACTGGCGGAGTTGTTAGCTGAGGTACTAAATAAGGTAATACGACGCGTGATTTAATCGCCATTACTTGGCGCAAACCATCCAAAGTGTTCTCGGCCTCGGCTTGATCCGGTGAATTTAATTGGGTTAACATAGCAGGAAGTATATCGTCTAAAGCTCGAACACCAACTGTCGAATGTAATCCATCGAACGTCTTAGCTGCGGCTTGACGAACTTCGGGCAATGGATCGCATAATGCTTTTCTAGAATTATAAGTTTATTTTAGTTTCAATTCACTGTTAATGCGTGAATGTGTGAATTATGGTATAAGATATACTTACCTAACAGTAGGTACTAGACTGATAACAAATGTCAGTACCATATCTTTGTTTGTACTTGCCATAATCTCAGAAAGACCGATACAAACACCTTGTCGTTGATCAGCCTGTTCACTCAGAAGACCTTTCTCCAAAATCGGTATAATTTCGGGAAGTACTCTTTCTCCCAATTTTCTTACAAGATCGCCCAACGTTCTAGCAGCCACTTGTCTCTTATCGTAACTCGTACTTGCCAAACATCCCAGTAAAAGGGTGAACAAAGTTGGTAGGATTTCTCTCAATGTCCTAGGTGTATTCGTAACAACTACCTTCCAAACGTGAAGAGCAGCTTGGCGTACCATCAAAGCTACATCCGATCTACCCATGTAAAGACCAGCCAACACACGATTACGTCTTTCCGCACCTAAAGCATTGATTATTGCAAAGTGTGACTGTTCTGTTCCAAAGTTATCATCTTCGCTTGCTGTTTCAGTCGACATTTTTCCAGATACACCCGAAATTCTATACAAAAGATCGCCGAGCAACTGAACGGACGAATATCTGATACGCCAATTATCATCAAAAAGACCTTTTTCTAATTCTGGTAAAAGCAACATTATTGCTGAGTCCGCATATAAAGTAACGATTCGTTGACCAGCTCTAAGTGCGGTTTCTCTCACGTATTCGTTTTCGTCGGCAAGTGCTTTCAATATTGGATTTATTATTTGCCCAATGTAAGGTGTGAATTCGGTAGTAAATGCACTGGGCATGTAAATAAACATCATTATGTAACCATCCTTAACGTGCGGTGCTATGTCCGTTCTTTCAGCAGTTGAAATAATTTCAGGCATGAGTTTGTGTAATTTTTCTACACCCAAACCACGGACTACTTCGGAAAGTCCTTGAGCAGCTCCAGATCTATCCACGCTACTTGTTTCTGATGTTAACGTTTGCATCAACCATGGTAATAAATCTTCGAAGCTAGATTCTCCCATTCCACGAACCATTGCACCCAAAGCTCGAGCTGATACACTGCGTACTTCAGGTACGGGATCCAATAAGCTCGTTTTTAGACCAGGAATGATAGTTGGCAAGTAAGGAGTCAAATCTTTTTGATCAGTTAGTGAATACATATTGCCAATGATCTGAGCAGCCATTTTTCTAGTTTCTGTTGAACGATCTAGAAAAGCACGTTGTACGACAGGCATAATCAAAGCTAGAGACGGAGCATCGATGAAATGAACGAATTGTGTGTCTAAAAGTGTTTGTAAGCAAGTTGCTGTTTTATGAGATGGATCTTGTAAAGCCTTCAATAAAACTGGCACGATAGCTTGAATTTCGGGATTACGAATCACACTGCCAATGACTTTGAGTGCTTCTGCACCAGCTTCTTGAACTTTTGTATGGGAGTCGCTGAGTACTTCTATGAGCTTAGGTACAATACTCGGTAAACAGCTACTTAATTGTTTTGGTGCACAGTATGCCATTGCACCCAGTAACTCGACAGACCCTGTTGACAAATTTTTTCTTATTATTCTAATGTTTTTTTAATAGGAGTAATATATGTATATAAATTTAATATCATAATACTTACCAGTTTTTGTTCTCCAAGAATCTTCTTCCAATGCTGCTAATAAGCTGGGTAATACTAATTTAACACCGTGAGCAGAGAGTTTGCTCATAACTACTCTAGCTGTATCATCTGTAGCTGTTCTTACGTATTGACTGGAGTCTCCAAAACATAATAATAAATGTGGTAACACGTGAACGATATAAGGTTCAAATAATCTACCCAACATTGTACATAACATTTCAAAAGCAAATAGTGCTCCTTCTCTGTGCCTATAGTTCTTTTTATCTTGAATAGCGTTGGTCAGTGTAGTCATAATATCTAATTGTTTCAATGCCAGGATTCCCATACCCTTGATGATACCAGCCAATCCATAAGCAGCACCTTTACGTTCTCCGTATTTGTCTGATTTCAATAACTGATCCATAAGATTATCAACAATCTTAGGAGCATCTTCTTTGATGGAAGGTACAAGATGTGGTAAACAATTACCAACTGCTTCCTGTACTTGTTGAGCTGGTGTTGAAAGAGCTGCAATAAGACGCATCACGATTGGTTTGATACGTGGATCGTCTTTATCCAAATGTCTTGCTAATGAACCCATCAGAATGACTACAGATTGTTTTATTGAATCGAAACTTCCAATTTTAGGTGCTTTGTCCATAAAATCTTCAAAGACAGGTAGAAGAGAAGTTATATTTTTCTTTCCATGGAGATCAACAGCTGCTACAGCAGCATTCAACATTTCTGTGCGAACAGATGGGTTTCTATCTCCTAAGCCTGTTGAAACAAAGAACTGTACAAGACGTTGAATAGTTTCTGACGTTAAAAGTGGTGCTAATTGAGTTAGAGCAAGTGCTACACCGCGACGTGGTGCCCAAGTATCAATCGGTTGTTCCACAACACGACCAAAATCGTTAAGTTTAGGTGGAATCATAGCTAATTTTTCTTGATACAGTTCTAATAATCTGTCCAATATCGATGGAGTCAAATATGGTACATTGGTCAAACTTTGAGCCAAAGCACATGCTGCGGCTTGCTGTACTGGTTCCACCGGATGTGCGATGTCTTCAATCAAATTATCGCAAAGAATATCAGCATGAGCTAGTAAATTAGCAGCACTCCACAATTCGTTAGCAAGGATTTTGTTCTCGTCACAAACATCGAATCTCGCGATCCATATTCTTCTTGTTAAACGAAGTAGTTGTAAAGGATCCTCTTTCTGAGATGGAAATGCTTGTCTTATTACAGTTAGACCTCTTAAAGCCGCATCTCTTACTGCTGGTAATGCATTTTGTAGAGCACCGATTAACGAATCTATATCATCACTTGTTGCCAAAGCTGTACCGGGTTGCCCACTACCAGATTGAGCAACATCTAGCAATGTTGCTACCGCATGTGATTGTACTCTTCCAGTAGTGCTACTCATAAGTTCTATAAGTAAATCAAATATTTGTTTTCTAGGTAATAATCTAGGATGTCTCATATCTTTCAAATCTGAACTATTCCCTCTTTGTTTGGCATGATCCTGAATTATTTGTAATCCTTGTGCTATCATAACATCATCTTCATACATCAATAAAGTTTTCTTCAGAAAAGGAAAGATATAACAAAATGCGGGAGCCGTAAACAAACGTTTTTGCTTAATTGTAATCGTATGAATCAAATTTAACGTTCTTTTGACAACTACGTCTAAATTTTCATCTTCCCATGCTGGATCTAAATCACACTGTGGTTGTAATTGTCGTAATGTAACATGTGCTATCAAATTTCCTAATGTCGTATCCGTACCTATTTGAACTATTTCTCGTAACTCAATATAAAGCTCGGATATAGCAGGTGCAGCTAATGGGGATCCTAAATTTTTTAAAATAGGAGATAATATATCCTTTAGATATAAAGACAGTTCCTGGCCATTTCCCCGTATAGCACAAAGTATCAAAGATACCGCATGATCTATCTTTGATTTTAATTCAGTTAATCTCTTTCTAATACTATTTTCCTTAGCAATTTGTGCTTTTAGAATTTCTTCCTGTTTTGCTGTTAATTTCGGTTCCTTTATCTTTCCTTCTCTCTTGTGTTTTTCATACAATTCACGTCTAAGTTGTAATTCCTCTTGTTGTTCTTTGAATGAATACACTTTACTTTCTCGTTTCATATTCATAGCATTTAATATATCATTTTCATCATTAGTTGGCAATACACTTTTATCATAAAGTTCTCCTTCGGGTGTAAGATAAGTGAAATATTCATCTTTAGTGACTTTTAAAATTTCTTGATCGTTTAATTTATTTGTCACATTTAAAATTAAAGTAGGTAAAATAGTATCGGGTGATAGTTGTAATACTTTAGCGAGCGCATTCTCATAACTTGGTACAGGATTGTAATTTTGTATAAGTAACTTTTTGATCTCGTTACTATAAGTTCTAAGAAAGTCCTTGGGTACTAGATTAAAATTTTTAGCTATTTTCAACCATAAATTTGGAACTGCTCTTAATATCGCTGGATGATGTGCTGGGATTAATGCATCTCGAGTCAATTGCATAGCAGGTAATTCAAATAGAAATGATCCAGAACATATAGCAAGTAATCCATCTGCCAAACTTCTACCAGTAATCTCGCCAAACGTATCTTCTTTATTATCTTTATCATTTTCAATTTTGATCTTGACGTTATTAAGATATTTATTAAATTCTACTAAAAGTGCTTCAACTGGTGCATATGTACTTAAACCGGTTAAAACTTTTTTAATCAATGGGCAACAACGTTTTCTGATAGCAGACTTTGGTGCTGTTGAACATGCTACAATAGCTCTGTGAATTCCATTTAAGGCTTTTTCATTGAGCCTATCAACAAATTCAGTAATAAGACGTTCACATAATAGCATAAGATGGTATAAAGTATCATCACCACATGTAGTTAAAAATTTTTCTGAAAAGAATATTTGTTCGTCTATTGCATTCCATAATATTGTTTGTTTATCATTTTCTACTAGATCAGCTAATACAAATTTAAGTAATAAGTATGATGCCACTAATCCTTCAGTGACAGGCATAGGTTGTGAACTTTGTTGTATAGCCCTTGTTATAGCTTGAGTTAGAATAGGTGCGATTGTTCCTGCATAAGAGTCTACTGGAGTAGAGAAGAAAAGTTTTATATAAGCAGTACGTACAGCAGCGGTAGAAGTTTTGGCTGCTATTCCTTTTTTAAATGCATCTATTACGCTTTGGGGGAAACTGTTTGTAAATTTGTTAGACCACAATGCCATCATATCTAATGCATGAATCAGCGTTTTTTCATGAACCTCTGTTTCAAGAACTTTAATGAAATGTTCGCATGCAGTTTCTGCCAATCGTTGAACACTACTTCCTGAAGCTGCATTGTAACTCAAATTACCTGCCCCTTGCAACACAGATATTTTATGAGTCACCACGGTTAGTTTTCCTTCAGATCCATGAAATACAGCAAATAAAGAAGCAAGTAAACTCTCTAAAGCAGTTGTATCTGAACATTGTCGAGCAAGTCTACGGCATGCTCCTACTGCTTCTTCTCTAACAAGATCTTCTTTAGAATGTAGATTAGCAAATAATCCTTTGCAAATATCTTGACTGTATTGACTTAGATCAAGACTCAATCCACTTAATATATGTCCAACTGATTCAATTATTATTTCAGGATTTCTTAACATAGCTTTTTGTAAAGCTGGTAATAATTGAACCTTAAATTCTTCATGTGACATTCTACGTAGAAGAGGAACTGCTGTATCAACCACATATAGATCTGGTTTTTTCTTTGAACTGATAGTCACTTTTATAAATGTATCTATCACATTTTTCTGAAACGAACAAATACATATATTATACCTTTTTATAATTATAAAAATTATTATGATCACAAATATTAGGATTATATAAATAATTATTACCTTCAACTGTTCTATAAGTTCACTTTTTTTTGTATTCACTAAATATTTAGTGAGCAAGCTTGCAAGTACAATTACACCATTTCCAATCTCAAGTTTGACTAATGTTTCTACATATTTAATTTCGATATTTTTAACAGATGACCATTCATGTGCAAGTAATGCGTATGTTTTATACGACATCTTTTTATCCATAGATGCTAATGAAGCAGCACTTAAGTTGGCTTGCGCTTCGATAAGTTTTGCTAATTCAGTGCAATTTTCAAAATTCTTATTGATTCCATGTAGTATTACAAGCGTTGACCATTTTAATGCAAGGTATGCAGTTAAAGCAGTATTTAAGCTAAAAGCAACGAACATATAAGTAACATTAGCATATATAAAATTATTTTCTAATACAAATGTATAGAATAAAATAATATATGATGCAATGTTAATCTTACGTAGAAACCACATTCTTATGCCAAGTAGCTTGTTCTGCGATAACACTTGTCATATGCTTCACGGTGGCTTCTGGTTGCTCTGCCAATAACTTTGTAATGACATTTTTCACGTAAGATTGGGAAGCTGTATCTTTGTATCGATGCAAAGTAAGGGAGAGAACTTTGCAAATTCCATAAACAATTTTATCATTAATGCCTGAAATAAATAAATAGTATAAATTAGTATATAGTATTTACATGGAGTACAAGCAGCACATGAAATGATGTAGATTCAACTGGTAACAAATTCTTTGATCGGACGTATTAGTTTTAATAACATATAGAAAAAGTATATACGCATAATCTTAAAACATTATAGATCTTGATTAATTTCTATTATATTTCTAATATAAACGTTATCAAATTAATTTTAGATAAAATGAAACGTTATCTTACCAGGATTTGACAACACATCGACGACATTTTGTAAAATCTCTCGCCGCTCTTTTTTACTAGCGGTTTGAATTCGATTAGGTAAATCTTTTAAGGCTTTAGTCAGCTGTAAGAAAAACGTTAATAAAATTTAAGTAATTTATTAAAAATCTTATATCTTTTCAATTCCACGTGACAGACTTACCTCGACATCCGCCATATTTCTTCAAAAACCGGACTGACTTGCAGCGCACTCTTCTCTAATTCTAATTACACATTACATGAAGTTGTCTACATATATACCTATTTGCATTAACGATCATATCGATTCGGTCTTCTATAAAAGTGAACAATTTATCAGTTATTATTGACTAATATAAAAAAAAGGACAGAATAATACTTTTTATTTATTTATATATAAAATTGAATCTTATTCACTGATGATAAAGGTAAGAAAATTTCACGTCGATACATTACTTTGAAAAATTCAAATTTACGAAAGAAAATTTCTGAAATCAATTAAGTTAGTTCAATCAAACGTTTATATAGCAATGATTTCAGATATTACAAAATAATTGATAACATTGTTTGTACACTTACTCTTACGAGTTGTATAATATTTTAATATTGGTATAAACAACAAAGTAGATCACGAAATAGATTGGCTTTCTATCAGCGAGAGGGCGCCACTATGAAGTATTTGAAGGATGCGAATAGTTTTGAAATTTCCCTCGCAAACGAGAGAAGTTTGTTGCAAAAAGTTTTCAAGAAGAAATATATCAAATTGATTTACACATATAAATATATATGATTAAATAATAAATATCGGTATGTAATATAATAATACGAAAAAACACTGTACTAAGAATAATTTTTTAAATTACTTAAACAACATACGTTCAATAATTAATACTTAACCAATATTTGAAATTACAGGTATGAAATAAATTATTAATTTTACATATGGGGCAAATTACAACTGTAGATTGGTATTTAAGTTTTGGAGTGATTGTTCTATCAACGGTTATAACTCATCCAAATCTTGTGGTTTTTGTAGAAAAACTCTAAGGAAAGCTATTTTTATCTCACCCTGTATATATATACAAGTGACTCGAAAGTTACAAGGCGTTATAAAGGGTTAAAAAGAAATTGGTATGAAACTGCAAGCAGAATGGTAGGACTCGTCGTTAGTCAAAGTAAAAGGATTGATGGGGTTGCTTGAATTGGAAAAAAGTAACACGAAATAAGATTACGAGTGAGTTGTATCTTATTGGGCACGCGTGCCGAACGTAAGTCACGCTAACCTTCTTAATTTTTCGATTCGACGAATTCGTCGGTCCTTTTACCGATGAATTTCGCGGTAATTTCAAGACTATATTACCTTGGCACACCTGTATATGTCGTAGGAGATGTATGTTACTTAAATACGGCCGATCGTCTTCTACGAATTCTCTTGGCTGGTTGCAGACCGCGTGTAATTTTATCCTCTACAGTATTCAACTTGTCCATTATTCATTGGCTTTTCTCTCTCTTTTTTTCGTCGTATATGTATATACTTACTTACGCACACTTATTCTTTTATGTACATTGGCGCCGTAATTAACTTCGAAACTCATTTTCAAATTTCATATATATTTCATTTAAATCAATACAATTTAATCCATATGATTTCAAAGAACAATATCAAATCCTTCAAATTATTCTCCAATTAATTGTACAATCTATATAATACAGGCTGTCCCAAAACTCGCTTTACAGAGGAAAGAAAAAGAAGAAAAAAATCAATATTCATTTATCAATGTGTTTTGTTAAAAAAAAATGTATGGCTTCACTATGCCATCACTTCAAAAATATCTAGCAAAAATAAAATATATATAATTGATTGATTCGGTTAAAGTGACTTTTGTATCGTTTAATTAAACTATGACGCATCCCCATTCGATTATTTTTCACCGATGCGAGAGAGAGGGGTTTGTATAGTTAAAAAAAGAAAAATTTTTGTATTATTAATTTTATAAAATGTTGGAAAATTTGGAAAATCCAAAAATGGAAGGATAAAAATATTGGATAGATCTTGATGGTGTTAGAAAAACTGGGCGCGTTATGGATGAAGACGATCTACAACATTGCTGAAAGAGAACGCGATCGTTTCTAAGAGAATGAGATAGAAATAAAGGCAGAAGTAAAGAAAGATTACATAAAAAGAAATAAATAAATAAATAAAGAAAGAAAGAAAGAAAGGAAGAACGAAAGGGAGAGAAATATATGCAGTAAGTTGCTGAGCACGCATCGTGCTCGGTGGTACTAATTTCCGTGAATCCAACAGCGCCAGGAAACGTTTCTTGTAGCACACCGGGTTGTAAGGAGTTCATGGATAGTAACATTTTATAGTCATATCGGTGATCATCATCGACGGCTCCACGGGCGGCCGATTTCTTTGCTTCTTCCTGGGGCGACTCTTGATCCATGTTTCATGAGCTACCTTGAGTTTACTTCAAGTAACCAATGAGCTATGGGATCTCTTTTTCTTTATCGTAACATCACTTAAGTTAAATTAACTTAAACGAACACTTTCCTCTACATCGATTCTCTGATAATTATCCTTTATTACTTCTATTTCTTATATATTACATAGATACTTATTATATTAACGATCTAATCTCCTGTGTTGAATTTTGTATCAGAAATTATATGATTAATATTTTAATATTCTAATCTTATCTTATGATTAATTTTAATATACATCTTTCAGATATTTATATTATATGTATATATACACATACGTACTTATTATATAAACGATTTAATATCCTGTTGAATTTTCAAGCAAGAATGATGTTATCTATCTCGAAAAATTACATTTTATTACTTCATTTTAATTATTTAATATTGTAATTTTTATCTAGTTACTATTACATTTAATATATTTTTCAGATAAACACGTATATATATATATATATATGGCATATACAGAGGATGAGCTTTTTAAAATTTAAATATAAATATCTCTGATAAAAATATTTTTCTACTAAGAGAAATTTTTCAACGTATAAAAACTTTTTCTTTATTTATGATTCGGTTAACAATTTTCTTTTTTTTTTTTTTTTTCATTATTTATAAGATCAAATTAATTTTGTCGTAAATGGAAACCCATAATGAATAACTTTCGTTTAACAAATATTTTAATTACTTTACTTTCTGTATATACAGTACAACTGTATTTTGCTGTATAATTTATTATGTATATAATGAAGTAAGGGGGAGAAAAAAAAGAGAACGAAGAGATGGATGGATCGATCGAGAAACATACGATGAAATCTCATTAGAAAATACTAGATACTCACGGGAGGTCGACTTTCGTTCGAAACGGCTCTATCTTCATGCGAATCGAAGAACCAGATACAGATTTCTCCCATAAATGGGTGATGTACAATGTAACGATGTCTTCACTCTCCCCTATCGACATCACAATTAGCCTTCTACGTAGACGCAGCTACGAATGGACGTAGCAACGTTGTGCGAACAACTCGACTTTTCCTATCGGCGTTTGCTTTAACTTTTTCTACTTTTTTTTCTTTTTTTTCGTTGATTAAATCGTTCTTTGATCGTACGATTTATAATACATAAATGATGAAGCATTTTTAATTAAAAACGATGTCATTTAATAAACGAAAATTTAATCATTCTGATTGGGAACGAATTACGATATTAGAAGAAAAAAAAGGGTATACAATTAATATTGTTAATATTGTGTGTCTGTGTATATTTGTTTATTTATTATCAGTGTGTTCAGGAATCGTAATAAATGAAACAGATTTTATTCCTGTACATAAAACTCGCAAAGCAATATTTCATATCGATTTCTAGAATTTTTTATTGATATTATACAATATAAAAGAATATATTTATATATTATATTATATTATATTTCACGTTACATTGCACACGAAAAACACTTTCTCATGCATTTGCTTTGTAACGCGTCAATAACTCGAGGGTCCGTATGTACTATTCCGTGGAAATAATGAAAATCGAAACAGTAAATCCCAATGTCAATTCGTTCGACGTCGAAAAGTACTCCTTTACTTTTTTGTTTGCTTATTTGTTTGTTTGTTTGTTTGTTTTATTTCATATATTTTTGTTCTCCTTTTGTTTTTCCAATTTAATTCGAAAATCTCTAGACGCGTTGCCTTTGAAGAATTACTTTGGTAACTGTTTGAAAATTCATTTTGAATACCTATTCGTTAAATATTTGCAATTAAAAATTTTAATGATTTTCGCGAATTTTCCAACCACTAAATAACAATTTTCAGTGGGATTATTAAACAGCGTGAAAGAGTAAACATCAAAAGAGAGTAAGATATAATATCAACAAATAAAACGTTCTCAATTGATTTTACTAAAATTCTATATAAATACAACTTGTTAACAGTCGATGAATGATAATGCGTGATGCACGGTAATTTACAATCTTGATAATGAATAAAATACGTTTTTTTTTTTCCCCTTTCATTTTTCATTTCAAAACTTACAATTAATCGCATTCGTTGAATTCTTTCGTTGAATTCTTTCGTAGCATTTTATCACAAACAAAATACTTTAGATTCTAGCGAAGTAATAAATAACAACATACGTTGTTACTTTGAAATATAAACGTAGTAAACGACGGAATTATTATAAGTTTTTATGATTAGAAAACGAATATATTTAAGGATTAAATGTTTTTTCCTTTTTTTCTATTTTCATTTGGTACAAATAAGGGAGATATTAAAACGAATCGAAATGAGTGAATGGAAAAGTATGATCGCAAATAGATAGATTGTTAAAATTACCTATATCTTTATTATATGTATATATATACTTCTACATATACACATATCCACATGCATATCCAATACATTGCAATATCCGTGCAAGTTTGTAAGAAAGTTCAACTTCGGATTCAATTATCTTTACTCTCTTTCGTCTTACTACCCTAGTACCACACTCTATTCGGTCTGCATTATTCTTTAAGCATTAACGTTTTCCCAGAACGATTATAACGAGATAGAAAGAGAAAGATATGGGATAAAGAAGGAGAGAAAACGTGGATGCGTTTCTCAGATAATGACCATCATTAGTCACTGTCTCGCGAGTAACTTCGATTCGATGCTCACTTTCGATCCTCCTCCTTTTGTTTCGTTAAATTATCTTCGTTTTTATCTTTCTTTATCCTCCAACCCTTCCTTTCCTTCCTCCCTTTCATTTCCTCTCTCTCTCTCTTTTTTTTTTTGTATCTTCAGTAAAAAAGTTGGTAATTCTAAGATCTAAGTAAGTTTTATTATTTGATCGTACTCAAAGTTAGTTCGTAGACATTCCTACGATAAAGAGAGTCACAGGTGAATCCGTAGAATTTCTTGCTAACGAACCCCAAGAGAGGATCTGTGTACCGAAGACTCCACTTCCCCAGATTTGTCAGCCAAGCAAGATGGATAGACTTGTCCACGGCACGCTTTTCGTTTCTCTCTCTCTCTCTCTCTCACTCTCTTTCTCTCCTTATCTCTTTTTCTATTGATCATCTTGCATCATCGACTAAGTCATATTTCTCTTGCATCTTCTTCTTCTTCTTCTTTTTTTTCTACTTTTTTGTTTCCTTTTGTTTTCTTCCCCTTTTCCTATCTGATGTATGTAGTTTAGCTTAGGACAGGTTCCTTACTTTTTAGAGTACGTGTCGATTTCTGACATAATATTTCTACTTGCACGTGTATTTTCAATCCGTTCGAAACTACTTTTAAAGGGAAACCAAGGGAATAAAGTAATGTAAGTCGTGTCGTTGAATGTACGTTGGTCCGTGGTGAAAAGAAAAGTTTAACAAGAAAAAGGAACGAAAAAATAAGAAAAAAAACGAAGTTTTCTCTTTATTTTTACCTTTTTCTTTTTCTTCTATTTATCATTATTTTCTGTCGTAGGGTGCATACTATATATAAGATAGCTATAATATAAAGAAAAAGTCAATTACATGATTTTTTTCCCGAAGCAAACGATCGTGTAATCAACGTTGAGCAATTTACTTTGTAACGTCAAATATTTTCATATATATTATTAACATATATTATTAGTATATTTAAATATTTATATACGCGCACCCGTGTTACCAGGTTTTAATGATCAAATTTTATCGGTATTATTATAAAATATTAACATCCTGTTTGAATATAAACCTCAGCTCGTCGTTTTAGTATACACTAATTATGCTTGTGCATTTTATACCTCGTGATTAAATCTGTGAGATAGGATCGTTGAATTTTTTCTTCTATTGAATATTTTGAATATTCGCGAATAGGGATTATTATATTTACAACGATAAATAGGAATGTGGTCAAAACTTAAAATGAAAAG
>NW_014569570.1:35596-42798 GCF_001313835.1 Polistes canadensis
AATTTATATTTATTTGATTTGTATTTCTACTAATTGGTTTACTAATGGTGAATATTTTATAAATAAAGATCAAAAAAAAAACAATTAATACTCCGAGAGAAAGAAAGAAAGAATGCAAGCAAGGAAAATTCTTTCTCTTTTATTGAAAAACTAAAAGTAAAGAAAATACAATAGAGTAGAACAGAGAGAGAGAGAGAGAGAGAGAGAGAGAGAGAGAGAGAGAGAGATCGAATTGAAGGTAGGGAATCGATTGGAAGGTTTCAAGTAGATTCTTGAGTGATCTCTCTTGGAAGGTCGGTACTTCTTTGGGAAAGATCTTTCAAAGATCTTTGGAAGTTGATCGGTAGAGGAGAGAAAAGAGACTGCCGTTAAGAGTACCGGCGTGCTGCTGCTGTTAACGTATCAATAAATGAACGTTAAGGGAAAAGGAAGTAAGAAAATAAGGGCCAAGAAGAAAAATAAGAAGAAAAATAAGAAGAAAAAGAAGTGTATGGTTGGAGTGAAGGGTAGGGGGGGGGCTGAGAGGGGTTAGGGAAAGAGAACACGATGAGAAGTAGGAAGGGCCAAAGGGTTTCTTTATTCCTTAAGGTGAAAAGAAAGAGACAAAAAGAAGAAGAAGAATAAAAAAAGAAAGAAAGAAAGAGAAAAGGATGAGAGGATAAAAGGGGAAGGGGGAGGAGAGTATAGTAAAAAAAAAAGGGATAGGAGAGGAAGAGGAAGAGGAGGAGGAGGAGAACCGAGTTGGGTAAGGTGAGGGCAGGTGCCTCCTACGGGTGAGTACCACTCACTTCATTGACTCGTGCGTACGCCCGCACGTCTGTCAGTTTATCCTCGTTTTCGCTTATTCCTCTCTTCTCTCATCTTCCATCTTTATCTTTCTTATTTATTTATTTCTATTTCTATTTCTCTTTCTCTCAGCGAGTGAGTGAGTGAGCTGGGCCCACTACTCGGAGAAGAAGGAAGATCGTGACTTTCCACTGTTCGACTCATTCCCTCTCTCTCCCTCTCTCTCTCTCTCTCTCTCTCTCTCTCTCTCTTACTCTTACTCTTACTCGGTTACTCTCCCTCTCTATCTATCTCACTGTATCTTACTTTTTCTTTTATTTATTTCTTTCTTTCTTTCTCGTTCACTCTCTTGAGAAAGAGAGAATCTTCAAACTTGTCGGTGGTTTTCGTGCAAGTAAGACGGCGAGTCCTTCTCCTCCAGTCGACACGAAGTGGGTGGTCACGCGTGGGACCAAAGAGTGACCTTAGCCCGAGGTCGTTCCTTTTCTTCTTCTTCTTACATTAGTCTCTTTCTTATCCTTATTCTTCTTCCCTCTTCCTCTTCCTCTTCCTCTTCCTCTTCCTCTTCTTTCTTTTCTTTACTCTCGTCACTAGAAGAAGAAGAAGAAGAAGAAGAAGAAGAAGAAGAAGAAGAAGAAGAAGGAGATTACCCGGCACCGGGGGTTCCAGGATCAAGCTTGATTCACCGTCGCGAGAAAGGGAAGTCGCGAGAAAGATCTTCTCGAGAGATCTTCTCGTGGTATCCCAGACTGGGTTAAGGTACCACCGAAGAAACTTCAACGTTGGACTTAACTACTACCGATTGGATAGGATGACATTGAAAGTGATCATCGGGATCACTTTGGTCCTGATTACCTTACTACTTCTACTACCATCAAACATATCTTCGACTAAGCAATCCAAGTTTCGACAAGTTAAGCCAGGTTAGTATAGTGATTGGTGATTAGTTACAAATTTCATTAATTACAATTTTAATCTTACCCTTATGCGCGCGCTTATCTTATTTTTTTCTTTTTATTACTTTCAATCCAATCCAATAAAAATTCGATAAATATCTCATTTTATTTGAATGTCAATTCATTTTTCGTTAGATCAATTCGTTTCAATCTTACACGATTTTCTTAAGGATTATTTATTACGAGGACACACAATCGTGATTATTTTGATCGATCGATCAAATCTATTTTATATTGTGTTTGTCCAATATGATTTTTCTACGATACTCTCGTACGTATTCGTGTGTATTCAATTAATATTCATCAAAAAAAAAAAAAAAGAAATGAAGAAAAAAATAAGATACGTCTAAAAGAAGAGAAGAACCAAAACTGGGAGAACGAAAATAAACACCTTGGCGATTTGTGTTATTTAAAATTCGAGAAATTCGTATACGGGGGGAGGGAGGGGGAGGCGGGGGAAGTACCGTTAATGCGTTATTTGCGTATCGTTGTGAGCCATAGTGCGTATGATATTTAATAGAAAAAAGGTCTCCTTTGTGTTTGCACTTCGTTAGTACTTCGTAAAATAGGTTGGCTTACGTGCTATGTACATATACATACTTATGTATGCATGTATGTATGTATGTATGTTTGTACTTAACGTTAAGGACAAGCACATTTAATGGGAGGAAAAATATGAAACACAATTCCTGATGCGGATAAACGCAAAGAAAACTTACCATAGCAAAAAAGAATCTGACTCAACGAGCGCGGTTGACTGTGTGACATTATTATTATTATTATTATTATTATTATCGTGGTATTTTTTACAGAAAAAGTTTCAATAAAAATTCTTTACTTTTTTTTTATTCATCTTGGTACAAAAAGGGAAAGAGAGAGAGGATGGAAATTACAGAATTTTTTTTTAAATAATTGGTATCGTTTTTATCATTATAAGAAGAATCTTAAATACAATTAATAAATACATGCATAATAATTTACACAATTAACGATCTTTTGATTATCAAATAACAATGAAGAATACTTATATTATTGATTGTAGAAGAAGCGCACTTTTTTTTATTTCATCGTAATAAAAAAAAAAAAAAAAAAAAGAAAAGAACAAATCTCCTACATTCTTATTACGTGTGTTTTGCTCGAAACGAATAAAGAATTCTATGTATTTAATTAGGTCAGTACATAAAAACATTCTTTAAAAATATTATATATTATTGAAAATAAATGATTAATATATATATAGTATATTTATCCCGTATCAATTTGCAAACCTCAAAGGATCTCGAATATAATCTTACACAAATCCTACCAATTATTTATTATTTAAAATAAAAAAAATAAAATATTCATATATATATATATATATATATATATATCATTTATAATATAACAAAACACTGACCAACTAGGTAAATAGAGGTAATGAATAACAGATCATAGTCAATCATCGTGTAGTATACTATTTATTATATCACATGAAATGAATAGGGGGTGGAGGCGGCGGCAACGCAGGGGACAAAAAAAAAACAAAAAAAAAAATAAAAAAGAAGAACTCCAAAGCTAGAACTCTGATCTTCCTGGATTCTCTTGTTTCAACTTTTTACACCCTTATACATCCATTACTTCCTCTCGGTATGTCACTCTCGTGTCTTGCGATCTGGACTCTCTCAATCTTTCTCTCTTTCTCAGTTCAAGTCGATTCGATCTTGATCTTGATCTCGCTCATCGTTGATCCCTCCGTGGATCGTTTCTAAGTGATTCTCTTTCTCTTACTTCCCTGTGTCGGCTTGCCTTGCCTTGCCTTGCTTTACCTTACCTTACCTTACCGTGGCGAATGAATCTTACATGGTACGTCCAAGCCGACTGGTTCTATATATCATCCATCTTGGATAAGATCCGTATCTTTCTCTCTTTCTTTTTATCACACATTCAATCACACATATACATACGCACATATATATATATATATACATAAGAATACAGATACATTCAAAAACACATACATACATATATATATATATATATACATACATATCAAAAATATATCGGTATACATTCACAAATTCATGCACGCGTATATACGCATAACAATACATTCACAAACATATATGTGGATATGAATGTATAAATACATTACGCATACATATATGTATGTACATATAGATAAACGTATATAGGTATATATTCTTGATCTTTCCACTTCCACGAGTCTCCTTCTCGTGCAATTTCGTGCCAACTCTCAACTATCTCTACATTCGAGCCACTCCACGATATGGAACTGTCTCGTTTTATTGAAGTTATGCAGCAACATCTGTCCCGTGATATATATGTATTATAGGTACCTACCTATATTCCCGTCGCAAGGATTGTTCAAGATCCCAGCATTTTGACTTCTTCGAAATGTTCACCCAACTAGATCTCTTTTATACTCAAAAATCAAACGATATACTTTCCTACCATCACTTCATTTCCTTCCTTTTTTACGTACCCTTCCTTCGAGCTATTTTCTTAGCTGTGTTTGTTTTTTCACTCACGAATCGACTCGGAAAATCGATAAACCGCCCTGAGTTGTTGAGACTTGCGAGATCGAAAGAATTATTTTGTTTTTATGATCGAAATAAGATCAAAATCTAATAATTATTAGTTTATTATTTTTCTCTTTTAATTAAATATATTTATCTTTTCGTTATTTTCTGTTCTTTTTTTTTTTTTTTCATTTATTACTATTAAATAGGGAATGAAAATTTCGTAAAAGAGAGATTTCGTTGACTTTTATTTTTTGTTCGAATAAATTACAATTATATCTCGTTATAATTCATTTTTATCGATAATTTTTATTTATTATGAGTACGCGTAAGAATAAAAGGTATAATCATGAGATTATAAATTATAAGAGAATGTAATACCTAACATCCTACGTATATACACATAGCAAGAAATATTTTATTCCGCGTACGTATGCGGTCTAGGTAACAGTAGGAGCGTACAGTAGCAGGTGCATTAGGATCAGAAGAGTAAATCTATTAAGAGAAGGAAACGTAACGAGAATTCTCTTCCTCCTATGCGAGAGAAGATTCAGCCGCGTTAATTAGCTTACTAAGTGCGACAACACATAGGTACCTTGAAGAAGTCGTTTGTCGTATCTTGACGGAAGGAAATTAATAGTTCTAGTTTCGAAAATAGCATCCTAAGATAGGTTGCTAGATATACGTGGAGTAAAATGACTTTGTCAAAATTAAAATTGAAATGGATAACGAACCGTCAATTTTCGATAACTTTATTTTCTCTTTTTATTCATTCTTTTTTTTTTTTTTTTATTAAAACGTATTTTTTATTCCTGGCTATCGAATAATTCTGAAAATTTTTGCGGTCATATATATATGATTTGTTTGATTTGATTTGATTTGATTTTATTTTAAAAGAGTATTCTAGTTTTAGGGATTAAAATAACGAACGTATAAAGTGACTTATAATATGGGGATTAATGTTAAGTTGACTGATTAAATAGAACTTTTTACTTATTATATTATAGATAAGGTTTAATTTTGACAAATTTTATACGATGCGTATGAATTGAAATGAATCCTTGGTAATATATTATTTGCATAAACGAATGAAGAAAATTAAATGGCCGATGGGATTTAATTGTAATGCAGAGTAAATCATTTTCGAAAAAAAGATAAAGAAAATAAAAAAGAAAAAAAGACAATAGGACGATTGTCATCGTATTTGTAATAGCTTTGAATAAAAATGATGAAAAATGATGAAAAAAATAAAACGATTGAACGATAGTTTAAAGCGGATGTAAAGGGGTATACAGTTGGTAAAGATAAAGTTGACCTAATGTCGTCCTGTAGAATGTATCTTTTTCATACCTAGGTGTCTCCGAGCAACGCATCGTGAATACCGAATTAACACTCGGTTAACTTCCGAAGAACAAAGTCATTTGCATGTTACACGCCGGGTTCACCTTCTAGCGTGCATACGATTTACGGTAGACAGTAACGGTTGTAAGTGATTCTAGTTTCTCAGTTGCGGACGGTACAAGTTCGCCGATCCTCTTACTCCTTGCCATTCGTTGCTTCACCCAATTTCTCTCAACAAAGGAAGTCCAAAACATAGTTACTTTAATAATCTAGTTTGTTTCTTGACCAACAAACTTTCTATATATATTCTTGAAATTCTTTCTTCACCTTGACAAGAAAAATTCATTTCATTCATTCTTTCAACCTATCTCGTTTCTGTTTTCTGTTTTTTTCGTTCCGAACCGAATCATTTTTTTCCATATCGAATACATTTTAACAAATAAGGAACAACGATCATTGGTAATTATTTAATATCATTTTTATTTGTTATTTTGTATTATAACAATTAAAACTCGATGACATTTAAAATGATTTTGTCTCTCAACAAAAAAAAAAGTGGCACGATCAATATTACATTATTATAATCTTACGTTGTTTTGATTTATGTCCAAATAACTTGTTATAATTTATGGAAAAATCATATTATATTTCTAATATTAAACAAATATATAATATTTGATATATTATAATATGTATATTCCATACGATTTTGCTTGCGTTTGGGTAAACATCAAATAAATGACATTAATATTCAGAAAAAAAAAAGTTCGACATTTGGAGATCGGCGAGGAAAAAATTATTTGTTATTTTTGTTATTCTCTTGTTTTTATTTGAATGTGTAAAGCAACCATCATCCTCCGTCCGTCCGTCCGTCCGTCCCATCAGAAATTCTTCGAACGTTTGTTCTCTAACCGAGCGAGCTACTATACCTTTAATTCTCGGCAAACTTTTTCACCTCTGGGTCGGTCACGTCTATTCACGTAATTCCCATGTTAATACGGGATTAAAATAAGAACGAAGTAAATAAATGGAAAGAAAGGGGAACAAAATGGTGGCGCGATACGGCAGGAATAAGGGTGGCCATTGGGGGAAGGGTTAGAAGGGGCTAGAAGAAAATCGCGTAAACCTTTTCCACTGTTAAAACAATTTCGTTCTCGATTGTTCTCGATCGTTTGTTCGTTACCAGGAAAATCTCGAAAGTAACTTGGGTCTCGCGAGTGTCGTTTAGTAGCATCGAATTACGAGCATCTTCGATTCAACTAATTCATGAGGTCTCTCGCCTACGAAGCATTCTAACCGATACATTTCAAATTAATGACTATTACCAATTTCTTTTTAATCTATGTAATATATTTTATCTTATAAATCTCTCGTTTCTTACAAATTCCTATTTTTTGTTTTCTATTTCTTATTGCTTCTTCTTAATTCGATCAAAAGCAATCAGAAATAAAAATACAATTTGTTATACGATTTTTCTTTTTGTGATTCTTTTCTTGAAAAAAAAAAAAAAAAAAAAAGAACAGAAAATAACGAAAAGATAAATATATTTAATTAAAAGAGAAAAATAATAAACTAATAATTATTAGATTTTGATCTT
>NW_014569570.1:42813-61168 GCF_001313835.1 Polistes canadensis
TGATTCTTTTCTTGAAAAAAAAAAAAAAAAAAAAAACCCAAAAAAGATAAATTAAACAAAAACATCGATAAAAAATTATTTCAATCAAACAAATGAAAGATAAAGTATAAAATATAAGATAAATAAATCGAATAAACTTCATTGCAAATATTTTCCTTTTTCTATTTTTATTTTAAATCTATTTTCTTAATATTTTATAATTGAAAACAAATCATTTGTCAAAAACGCAATTATAACAGAGAGAAATAAAATTATAAAAAATAATTCCAAGGATCAACATGGTTAAAAATTATCGTTAAAAAAAAAAGAATATAAATATATTATAATATATATTCGTATCTGATTAAAATATACAGGAAAATGTAGTAAAAATAAAAGAAAATGAATAATACAAACAATTCGAATAATAAGGAACGTTTATAAAATCGAATTCTTGTTTTAATCTTGAGAGGATACGAAAGACGTGCGAACTCTCTTTCTCTCTTTCTATGCACACGATCACCCATTAAGAAGGGACAATGTGAATTAAGTCGTGAATGCGATTCGTAGCCTTGCAACTTACTGTGAATGTATATATATATATGTATGTATATTTGTATATATATATATATATATGTTTGTTTGTATGTATATATGAATTTATGTGTATATGTAAGAGAAGAACACTGACACACAGCGTGGTTCATGCATTCGGCTATGCACAGAGCGCATAAAACGCCTAATTATTCGTTGCATGAATAATTCAGCTTACGACTTAACGTCTGCCCGAGAAGAGAAAGAAAAATAAAAAGAATGAGAAAGAGAGAGAAAGAGAGAGAGGTCGGAGGCCAGACGGAGGGAAAGAAAGAGAAAAGAGCCGAATGAAAGCTACTATTAGACGCTCCGTTACACAGGGATGGCTAAAATTAACGTCCACTCCTTCTTTCTTTCTCTTTCTCTTTCTCTTTCTCTTTCTCTCTATTTCTTTTTCTCTCTTTTTCCTTTTTTTCCTTTTTTCTATTATTTTTATTCCATTTGTTTTTTCCTCTCTGTCTGTCTCTCTCTCCCTATTTTATTTAAAAAATTTTTAATTCTCTCCATTTATATATTCCCTTCTCTTTTTTCACCCGCTATTTATATAGTGTGCCGGTAGATTAAAAATAATATTTATTATTATGTAATATTCATTATACAAATAGTAAAATTAATATTTGATATAACCGACTGGTATTGTGATATCGATTAATTAATATAAAAAAATATTATAGTATATATGTATTATGTATCTTGCATCATATAATAAATATTGAACGTTATATATTTATTTTTCTTATAATTGACAATTTTATTTAACATAAGAAACCGATCGTCGGGTTTAAAAATACTGACCAAGTAAATAGGAGTGTTCTTATTATCCTTTTCTATTTTTTTTTCTTTGCATACACGTGTAATTTTCTTTTCCCCCTCCCTTTTTATCGACTGACTCACTCTATTTCCTATTTTCTATTATTTCTATTATTCATTTTTTTTGTTTCTATTTTTCATATTTTTCTATTTCTAACACACGGAGAAAAGTTTTCTCTCCTTTTTCTTTTCTTTATTTCTTTCCTCACTCGTCATAACGTTACGGAACAACGAACGTACGTGTTTCTGTGAAACTTGAAACCTGTTATGCGGGACCAGGAGAAATAAAAAATATAAAAATACGGAATAGGTTAAAAAAGAAAAAAAAAGAAAAGAAAGAAAACGAAAGAGAAGGGATAAGAGTGGGTAGGAGGGAAAAGAAGAGACGAAGAAAAAAATAAAGAAATAAAAAAAAGGGGGAGAGAGAGAGAGAGAGACAGAGAGAGAGAAGTCATATAAAAGTTCCGTTCGGTTAGGACTTTTTCGAAATTTAGTTCTTCTTTTTTCTGTTCTTCATCGTAACTGTAAATTACCTTGATGTATTTTGATGTACTTACTATTCTTCTAACATTTTTTTTTTCTTCATCTTCTCTCTCTCTCCTTTTTTCTCTATTTCCATAGGAAACTCTTTAAAATGATCGATAAAAATCCTTTACCGACGTTTCAATTTATATATTCGTCGTTATAAGACCAAAAAAAAAGGAAAATGTTATATCAAAAGATAATAATAAAATAACACTTTGAGAGATAGATAATTTTCACTTAAAATTTAACCAATCTACGTAACATATACGTACTTACTTCCATAATATACATATATTTTAATACTATCTATAGAAATTACAGCGTGTAATAGTAAAATGATGAGAGAGTCAAGGTTAAAATTAAAATCGAATATAATAATATCTTCGAACGAATCTTGAAAACAAAACAAAAATAAAAAAAAATATAGGAGAACGAAAATTTTTACGGAAATAAAAATGTAATACAAATTTTCATTACGATATAAGATGATAAATACTAAACGAGACAATTAATAATAATAAAATGAGACAAATTTTATATAGACTAACTTTTGTTTAGAATCGAAAATTCGTATAAGAAAAAAAAGAGAAAAAGAAAAAGAAAACACAGTAAATTGCGTTCATAGAGGATAAATTTAAAGTCGTACCACTTTATTTGGCAGCTACTCAATCTTCGTTAGAAGATCATGATCAAAGCATTGAGGAAAATATATTTTCCTCTCGTAGATAGGTATATATATATATATACCTATTATATATATTATATATATATAGAGCTAGTTTTCTCGGGATTATCGATTATCGAATCAGTAATTAACGTTACGCGCAGGTGAGCGTGCATTTCCTCGTTCCATGTTTCATTCAGGAGAGTATGATTCTATCTCTCTCTTTCTTTCTCTCTCTCTCTCTCTCTCTCTCTCTCCTTGTTCACGAACATTTAATATATATATATATATATATACACACAGATAGTTACATACACGTATAGATTGATTATCTCGATTCTCTGTCCGCTATGCCGTTTCACGGACTCCTCCAAGTCATTGGCCAGGTGTGCAGGTGAAGTCGACGCCGCAGGTCACTCATTTATCATTGCATAAGATTCAGAACCTGTTCCGGTCCATTCATCGCTGGTTGCCTCCTTATACTATATAGTATACGTATACACCTTCGAAAGTGACTGCCTTTCGTATGTAACCTGCAACCTCCACGTAAAAGGCCTCCTTTTTAACAGTGGCGTCGACCTCACTCACTTTTATTACACCAAATTATAATATATTGTATATATATATATATATTTTCGTTTTATAAGAAATTACAGATACAAGAATATCATTATTACACAAGTTCCTGTGTGAATGATATTTTTAAATAAGAATTATATAAGAGGATATAAAAGTATTTCTTTAATATATTATAAATATATTTAAGTATTACTTTTTTTTTTTTTTAAGACATTTTTTTATTACCAATTTTCGTTCCTCTAAATTATAATATTACCGTTTGAAGAAATTCCAAGTAAATAAAATGATGAAACATTCGAAATTGATATATTAAAATAAATGTAATTTTAACAATGGCATTTTGATTGGATCGTTCGGAAAGTAGTTTCGTTTTCTTTCGATGAAAATGAAAGACAATTTTCCTTATATAGTGAGTATTGAGATTAAATCTGGCGTTTGAAATGATCATGAACGGAATTAGATAAATTTAATCTCTCAGCGTGTTCACGAGTTGTTATATCAAATTGAGTATCGGTAAAATGTGATTAACTTGTGCGAATAATAACGAAATTATTTTACGAATGATCTAATCAATTCGTATACTTATAATTCATTTCATTATAATACTGTTAAGAAAATCAGTAAAATAAGAAATAAAATCATTAGAGAATTACAAAGTGGTGGTATTTTAAATGCATAAAAGGATATATAAGGTATATAATATATTAATAGAAAGAAAGAACAAAATAAAATACGGAGAGATGTGTATTGAAATAAGAGAGATGATAATATATTTTGTTCGCGATATTATTTATATTTATTGAAACATAAAAAGACAAGATTTCAAATGATTGTTTAATTACGCACGGTTACGCGCGTGCTTATCTCGAGAACGTTGACGCTATAAAATATTTCGCGATAAATGGCCCAGGCATTACGTAGTGACACGACTATGGTAATAGCCATGATTTCTGCTCGAAGAGCGATTATTCAACGTGGGAGAGGTTCGTTAACCGCAGAGATATCGCATCGAACGATCAATGTTTTATGTTGCCGATCGGTCTATAATATAACACACGTTTGTTAATAAATAGTTAAATTGATTGGAAAATTGCATGGGGGGGGGGGAAGGTTAAATCTGTTCGAACAATTCATGGATTATCAATGAAATATAAATAAACATTTTGTATGATCGATCGTTAGATCCGTTTAGATCTATTTCTCGATTTATTTCTTTTTTTTTTTGTTTTTTTTTTGTTTTTTTTTTATATTATTTCGTTTATACATTTTCTACAAAAAAAAAAATCGAAAACGATTTATTCTTTTTTTCTTTCAATAGAAATAAATCGTTCGTCAATAATTTGTTAAATGTCGTCTGTTAGTGTCGTGATTATTCACATCGAGAATTAACAAATATTAATATATAGGATACATATATTTTTTTTATTTTATTTATTAATACCGTTCTGTTTTAATATTTTATTATAAATATTGATAATTTGTTATTTAATAGACTCCATCAATAATATAGTACGAAATTTAGAGAATTTATTTTAATAATTAATATAAAATTCGTATAGAGATAAAATAATTTTGAATCATAAAAATTGAAACATATATTAGTTCTTTGATCTTACCGTCTTACCAAAATAATTTTTAATGGTTTCTCTTGTATGTATATATATAGGAAGAAATATCTAACATAAGTAATATACGTGTTATTATTTGAGAAAGATGAGGGAGTAGAAAATGTTTCTTGTAAAGCTGAGCCAGCAGTTGCTTTTGGGTGAGTCGCGAGCCCTTTCGAAGTAAAGGTCAGCCCTTTTCGGCCAGAACGTTTCATCCTACGTTCGGGTATCCTCCTCCCTTCTCAGAAAGTTGTACCGTTATCCTTAGAACGTTCTCTCTTTCTCTCCTTCTCTTTATCCTCCGGTTGATTAAGGACGCGTCATCGTCGATTCGACGTAAAACGATTTATCAGTGCCAAACGTTTATTTTAAAGTTACCGAAAAAGGACCGGATTAAACGTCAAATTGTCGTCGTCTCTTATCATTGATTAAAATAGAATGAAAATATTTATTGTCATCAATTTCATTCTAATTAAATGTGTGTGTGTGTGTGTTTTTTTTCTTATTTTCTTTTTCTTCTTTTTTATCTTCAATATATTTTTAAGTATACACCGATAAACAATTTAAAAAAAAAAGGATGTACTTCTCAATATTTCAAATGTTCGCGATAAAATTGTTTCTTGGTTTTTGTATTTTATTTTCGTTGTTATCTAAATTCCATCGGATACGTAATATACCTTTTTTTTGCGATGTTATAACAATAAATATTTTCGATTTTAACGATTGATCGACGAGAAAATATGTTCGAAAAATTATTAGAACAATTTTTTATTTTGTTTTCTTTTTCCTTTTTTTTTTTTTTTTTCTATACAGAAGTTATTTTCAATATATGACGAAGAATCATAAACCTTCGAACGTTATCGTTATAATAACGATCGAATTACTTTTCACGAGTTGGATTTAAATCGATTTTATAAACGTACATTGAAAAAGTATCGTCTTTCGATGTTGAAATAGAAAAATATAACAAGATATATACTATTTTTTAATTAGATAAATTTATCATGATGTTAACCTCACGTTAACATGCAATGAACGAAATTGATCGAAGTATCGATTCTCTGATCGAAATGTAAATAAAAACAAGGGAACAAAAAACCAAACAAAAGTAAAGTAGAACAATAAATTAAAAAATCAAGTATAAGAAGAAGAAGAAGAAAATAAAATAAGATAAAAGTTAATTCTTTGCGGTAAGGTGTGATTAAAAGTGTTTCCACCTTTTTGATGCATCGTAATGCATGAAATATTGCAATAGCTGCATGCGCATAGGTATTTTACGTAAAACAGTTGTATGGTAATATCTTCAACAAATCATACAAATATTATTAAATTATTACTTTTTATCTGTTTTTTTTTTTTTTATGTTTTTAACATTATCGAATACCTTTATTAATAAAAATATACCAATTTTGTTTTATAAATTAACGCAATAAAATTTCTATGCAACATAGGGCCACTTTAAAATCCTGTGTCGCAAAGAGTTAAAAGAGAGAGATACCTATGCCAAATAAAAAAAAATAAAAAAAAAAAAAGAATTAAAAGAAAAAATAAATGTCGAGATTTCTTTCCTAGAAAGAAGTTAAAGTCGAGCTCGGTTATTAATTGGGAACGATCACGCGATATTTCCTCGCGATACGTCCGACCCGGTCGCGAATTTATCGTTGCGTTCTCGCTGATTTATCAGAGGGGAATCCGATTTATCGGAGTGTCCCAGCAGCACCGGCACCACCAGAGCACGATGTGTCCTCCTGCATGTTCAACGTGTATGTCTCTCTCTATCCCTCTTTCTCTGTATGGAGGTATAGATAATGTAAAAGAAAGCTAAAACTAAAACTAAAAAAAAAAAAATAAAAAAAATAAAAAAAAAGAGTTAAAGGAAGAGTAGAATTGGTAGGATTCGCAAGCGGATTGGTCGATTTTGCTTTGCGGAATTTTTCGAAAGAACAAAAATAGATAATAGTACTATCTATGTACGTATTATATATAGCTACTAGATAGTATCAAGAATGAAACAGAAAAATAGGTACAAGCTAAATCCTTCGTTCTATTTTATTGTCAAAAGGTATTGGATTCATCGTCAATTCAATTTTGGCCGATTGCTAAATATACACTTTTTCTTATCGTCCGTTACACGTTTATCTTCATTGTTTAGAAAGATAAAAAGAGTGATAGAGAGAAGGAAAAGGAATAAATATATTCACGAGTTTGTTACTTGTTGTTCGTCATATTTTATAAACAAATAATCGATCTAATTGAATCTAAACAAATAATCGATCATTCTTACTCTATATATTATTTTTTTATTCTTTTACGTATATATATAAAGTGTATGAATTGACTCATACATTTTTTTTTGCACGAGAATCGAAAATATTTTTCCGATCGTGTTCGGAAAGAGAATTTTCAACCCAGAGAGAAAGAGAGAGAGAGAGAGAGAGAGAGAGAGAGAGAATAAATACGACGTGGTTATCTCCTGGTCGGCGAAATATTTTCATATTTTTAAATAAACGAATGAATAAAAGAATAAAAAAAAAAGAGAAGGAAAATAATGAGAATGTTTAATCCATAATAGTAAAATATTTCGAATGGAAAAAACATTGTTCGCAGGGTGCAGATACGATGGTCGTCGATACGAGGAGGGTACAATGGTGAATACTTCCGAACCCTGTTTGCAATGTCGGTGCATCGAGGGTGCACTAAGATGTCGATTACGTGTTTGTCCACGATTACCAAATTCTCCACCACCTGGTTGTCATATTCGCCAACCCGAAGAAAATGTTTGCTGTGCCGAACTTATATGCGGTGGACCACGTTAGTACGACGACCATTCTATATCTTATAATCTTTTATTTTTCTTTTTTTTTTTTTTTTTTTTTTAAACACACATACGCAAGATTTAATTTAAAAATAAAAAAAAATCACACGTTTTTGTACGATGGTTATTTCATGTTCTATATATTTTTTTTTTGTAATTTTTATTTCTTATTATACTTAGGATAAAAGAAAAAATATATCATTTTTTTTTTTTTTTTACATTGAAATCGAATTTGTTTACGAGCAAAATAATTACAAGCTACGCAAATATGTTTAAACGTAGAGATATTGTGTTTTAAAAGTAAGAAGAAAAGAAATGTTATTAATTATTAAAAATTGATTATCGATATGTCGCAGGTGATACAAAGAACACCTTACGTAGAGCCAATATTGAAACGGAGGAAACATCGCAGGATGAAGGTTCTTATAATTAATAATATTTATCGATAAACATAAAAAGAGAAAAAGAAAAAGAAAAAAAAATAAGTAGAAGAAGAAGAAGAAGAAGAAAAAGATAATGAATTTATTTAACACAAATAGGTTGCCTTTACGAAGGTGTACGATACGGACCAGGTTCTGCTATGAAGGGATCACGTAGATGCGAATATTGTTATTGCATTTCCGGTGCAAGAAGATGCATCAGACCGAAATGTTTATTGCCCTTACCGGGATGCATTCCATTATACACTCCTCATTCCTGTTGTCCCATATCTTACAATTGCACGCGTGAGTTTTTACTATTAATTTAATACTTTTTATTCTTTTTTTTATCTTTCCTTCATATTTTTTATATATTAAAAAGATCAGTAAGAGAGAGAGAGAGAGAGAGAGAGAAGAAAAAAGAAATAGAGAAAATATTTTTTGTTTTCAAAGATTCACGAGCGTCAACGTCTACACCCCTGTCGAGCAATGGTAAGTTGAAAATTAAAAAAGAACAAAATAAAACATTTTCAACAACAATGAACAATTGTTCTCGTCATCGATCGACATGTAAAACTTTTGTGTATACACAAAAATAACTATTCTTATTATTACGATTTAACGCGTTTGTAAATTAAATCAAAGATAACGATTTTGATTACGATCGATCGATTAATGATATTTAATTTATAAACAAAAAAATATTAGATGCGAGTAGAGAAAGGATTGTTCTTTAATTCTATCGGGTTGTTAATTAAACCGAAATAACGAAACCGTTTGAGTATTTTTGTGTTGTTTTTTTTTTTTTTTTTTTTTTTTCTTTTTTATACGTATAAAAATTTAATCGAATTTGCAAACTGGACGAGACTTGTTAAATTTTCAATAGAGACTGCTTAGTACGGTAAGGTTTGGAAAATCTTCTTAACGTTAGACGCCTCTAAGGGGGAAAAGAATAGAATAGAATAGAAAAAAAGGAAATAAAAAGGTTAGGATCATCGACCTTTCCAAGGCAAATAGGAAACGTAAAGAGTATTTCGAAGTTCGCACTCGCGTTCGCCGATTCCTTCGGAAATGGAAGATCTGCGTCGAAGTTAATGAATAATTTAACGAGTACGAGGAGAACAAGTGAGAAAAAGAGAGTGTGTGTGTGTGTCTGTGTATATATGTGTATGTGAGTGTGCGAGTGAGTGAGTTAAGAGAAGGAAAATCGAAGTGACGGTAGATAGAAGAGAAAAGGGTTAGAAATATCAACGTTACGTAATAGTACGATTTGAGATAGTCCATTTAAACCATCAACTATCAACCAACCCTTTATATCCAGTACTTCAACTTATTCACATTTTCCCGATCCCACTACCTTTTTCATCATTATCAAGTTTAACTATTATGCATTTAAAAACTATTTCTCCGTTTATCAAACATTTCACATTGTTTTAGTGAATATATGATAATACTTTAACGTGATTAAACAAGACAGGGAAAATTCATTAGAATTTTCCTCGGCAGATCTCTCAAACGTTTTAACATGTCTCCTGTTCTATCCCTTTGGCTTCTCCATGACGAACAACCGTGAAATTGGTAAATAACGATTCGAAAGGGAGACTCTCGTTAATCCAAACTCATCAAACATCAAATAGGATGGATACAACATACGTATGTCCGTTCTGACGTTAGTTAGATGCATCAAACGGGTCAGTTCGTGTGCAAATATATACGTTTAAATGTTCGTAATGAATGAGGAACGCGTTTGACGATTAAATTAATTCGAAGATTTGAGAATTCAATGGTAATTTCTCTTTTGAATTTTGTTGTTGTTGTTGTTAGGGTTTAAAAATTTGTTTCGTTTCATCGAGAATAAATTTATAATTTATAAAAAGATAAGTGTGTATTTTTGTGATATAATATAATGTTTATAAAATGAACGGAAACATGCTTCAGAGTGTCAAGTTGGTGATCGTAATTACGAGGAAGGTGAAATGGTTCGTGACATCGATTGGAAAACACCATGCGATAATTGTTTTTGTGCCATGGGTGCCGTCAGATGTGTCCCATTAGCCTGTGCACCACCACTTCAAGGTTGCAGTCCAATTGTCCGTGACGGACAATGTTGTCCGTCTACCTACAACTGTAGTAAGTTTTATGCACGTTTGTGTTAAGGTTACAACGATATTGTCCCACCCCACACACTCTGCTAGGATTGTGTTTTCTATTCTAATTATATTTAATTATAACCACTTTGTTTTTCATTCATTTCATTTTATTTCATTTCATTAACAAGTAAGTAGCATTATCGTATAATAATTAATAAAGTTATTAGGACAAGGAAGTACTATTAATTAAGTAATTAAGGAGATATTAAAATTAAAGAATTTCCTAAATTCATTATATTTTTCTATAAAAACAGGTTAATATTGTTTCGTTATTTAAAACCATAAGTAAAAGGAGAAATTTAGAATTTAGGTGTATCATGATTTACAAAAAAAAAAGAAAAAACAGAACGAAAAAATAGGTTACATACGTAAGAGTATACTATACTTTTTTTTTACGTTTTGAGAGAAGAACATCCCAAGGTTGTTCCCACGATCTCAAATAGACTGAGAAACGACAAGAGCTTTTATATAACGTAAAAAGAGATAGAGATAGACAGAGATAGAGAGAGAGATTAAGAAAATGAGAGAAACACAATCTAAGCCGGGCGTTTTGAAAAGAATCTTGGGTTCTTTCACAACCCTGATTACCACTTAGGTGTTCTACTCCGAATGCCATAAGAAACTGACAGATTAAACGTTCAAGGCGGTAGCATCGAGGTTAAGGCCACCCAGAACTACGCTTCGTATGCCTTCATCAGCAAGGACTATGCCAAGTTTCGCAAGGAGACCAATTTCTTCGTACGTTCCATCATTTAGCTTCTTTTATATAGAATTTTTATCTTTTTTTTTTTCTTTTTTTATATATATTCTTTTTATCATTATCATTATTTTTCTATTATTATCCTTTATTTTTTCGTTCCACTTTATGTGTCAGTGAGTTCGTGCGCGCGTGTTTGTGTGTTGATAAAAAACGATCAAATGGGTCAACTTATGAAAGAAAATTACGAGACAAAAAATTAATTAAATACATAATACCGATTCCATAGTAATGACTTTGGTCTTGGAAAAAATTACAAACCCATAAAATGACTGACTCTTCTTTTAAATTTAAAAAAAGAAAGAAAAAAAACCCATAATTTCCATATTTTAAGATTAAATAATAATAACTATCTGAACTGTAATACTATTAAAAAGAAAAAAAGAAAATTTATTGCTTATTATTTTATGAAATATTTACGTCCAAATGAATAATGTTTCTAAAATTGTTCACCACCTCCCCCCCCCCCACACACACATAAAAATGATTTTATTTTCTTTTATTTATTTATTTATTTATTTATTATCATCATCTATCTATATATATATCTCTCTCTATATGTTTGGAATTTTCTTCGAGTCTGGTCGTGTAATTAACGAAAAATATCGTGCAGAAAATACTAGAAAATCCAGCCTTTGTCCGTGACATAAGACAATAAGCCACGAACGATCGATTGTCCAGCCTGCGATCGACCGTACGACAACGTTTCCACCCGTCGAAGGACGAGGTCATCGAATAGTGGAGGAACGGATTGATGGTAGGACGATCACCGTCGATGGTGAATCCTCTGTTACCGAAGACTCGACATCCTGGCCTTCGACCTTCCCAACCGAAATAATGGACAACGAGATCCTGATCGAGACGATGCCTTACACGAGATCAATCTTCGAAGCCAGTCTATCAACCACTTTGAACGACGAGGTATTATCGATCTAATACATAAGATCTAATTCATCTATACAAATCTTTTTTTTGTCAATAAATTTCTCGAAAACTTTTATTCCCAAATATCATATATAATATGATGACCGATTATTATGGATAACTCAAAAGGATAAATTCAATCGTAAAGTAAAACCGAAAATTCGGATTAGAATTCTGATTCAATCAATTAATTTTACCTATGTTATAATAATAATAATATTCATTTATACGCGTAGTATATAGCGAGTAATTTTGTTAATACTTTTTATTATTCAATGATTAATATTCGAATTAAATTTGTAAACAGTTTCAATAACGTTCAATTCATTCTTGTAAATATAGATTTGGCTTATTAATTGGGTTTTAAAGTAATGTTGTTGAACAACATGTACGAACAAAATGAAATAACAATTATTAGAAAACAAAATAATATAATTAAAGAAATTATTTGTAATAAAATTAATGTATGAATTCCTCCTCCCGCCCCCACCCCCTTAACATTAATTAAATTGGACGAATTCATTGAGTACGTTAAATGGGAAATCTTTCTTTTGCAGATAACCACGAATACAGTACGCACGATACCGGATTCGATTTTGTTCAATAGAGACCTTAATGGAACCACCGAGTTTTCCAAGACCTATTCTACCAATGCCATTACGGAAACCTCGTTCGTTATAGCCAACGATTTACCATCCACCGAAGAAATGACGACATCGACGTTCGAATTCACGACGGTACCTACACCTGATACCTTTTCCAACGTCTCGAAAAATGACGATTTAAATTCTAACAGAATGAAAAATAAAGACGATCAGAAATACGTGAAGGAAAATACAATGGAGATAAACGACGAATTTTCAACTAAATTAGAAATAACTACGGGCATTTTGGATAATGATGAAAACGTACGTAAGACGATATTTTAACAAGTTATTTTTTCATATTGCATTTTTTGTTTTTATATATATATATATATATATATATATTTTATATTAATACGAGTCAAATATGTTGATTTATTAATATTGTCAATATGAAATGAAATGAGATCTCGTAGATGTTTCACGCGTGTAAAAATGTATGAGATAGATAGAAAGAATTATAATTAAAAATGAATGGTTAGAATTTTGTAAAGACGCCATTTTGGTTGAACGTGCAAACGTTTCCATTTCAGACGACAGGAAATATCGATAAAGGACCCGTCAGCGGTTCATCGTCGACTATACTCATGCCGGATGACATCCTAGCGGTGAACGTGACAGTGAAGACGAATGTCTCGGTAGGCCATATACAGGGTGTCACGATAAATCCAATTAGATCCATCCCGCCGGATGTCGAGGCTATTCTGAACATCACTCATCGTGAGAAGGGTGAAGACTATAGCGAGTACGATTACAGTGCACCGACTTTACCTCCGTCATTGCCCAACGTCAGGTGTGATCCCACGTGTTTTTAACATCCATTAATAACAATCTTCTTTTATTTCAATCCTTTCATATCACCACGTTGTCTTCAATTTTCTATTTTATTTTTTTTTTAAATCTATTACTACTTCTTCTCTTTCGAAAATTTAAAATGCTTTGTTTTCAATCTAAAAAATAGAATTTTTAATCTCCAAAAAGTATCGTTCTTTCAAATCATTTAATAAATTTTCATCTATCTTTAGAAATTATAGTCCACCCTGTAGAATGTTATTGGACGCATTCTGTGGGTTTGACGAGCTTGTTAAATCGATCCACTTCATTTACCTATTTATTATGTTAAATTCAATATTTTTAGGACGATTAGTTGTCGTTAGATGATTATTAGAAAAATATAATTATTGTAACATTTATTATTTTTTTTAATTTAATGACAAAAATTCAAATTCATTTCGAGGATCGATGATTCATTTCTTCTTTCGAATAATATTTGAAAATTTTAATACGACAAGTTACTTTCATCTGTTTTCTTTTTTTCTTCTATTCTAAAAATCCAATGAAAAAAAAAAAGAAAAAAAAAAACAAAATTTACACATTATGGAGTTTGAAATAACAAGTTACTTCCTTTGGAGATAAAAAATTTGACGGAATGTGAAAGAATAAAATGGAAGGGTTCTTGTTGGAAGAAAAAATGAATGGTTTTTTTTTGGTTCTTTTTCCAGGATAATTCCATTCGTAGCTGCTGATGCCTTGGTGAAGGACAAAGACGTTTCATCGGCCGTCACAGGATATCCTTCCGGTTCGGTAGTCGTGCCTCCTGAATTGCGGCCAACCGACACGTCTGGCTTTTACGATATTGCCACTCAGGAGAACGGGTTCAGTCCTCCTATCGAGACCGAAGGTACGCACGTCACCCTGTTATATGACATAATTAAAGTAAATTACTTTTCAGAGAGGTATTTAAATTTACAGTATCACGATATTTTTCCTATCAAAAAAAGTATCAACATTTTTAACTTATTATCGTGTGATACAGTGCATCGTGAAATATTATCAATGAATTAATATATCAATTTATTAAATTAATTCAATTTAACCGTGCTCGTGAGATTAAAGTTAAGTATATTAATTTTATAAATGTTCTATGCTACTGAAAATAGGCAATACTTTATATATTTACTTTATTCGATAATTTTTTGAGTGCCTGATGATAGGCAATATACGCGTGCTGCATACGCGCGTAATACACGAGTAATCTATCTACAGGGGCTTAAGAAAAGTTTTTTTTTTCTTTTCTTTTCTTTTTTTATTTATAAATGATTATGTTCGAACGAATGATATTATGGGTATGAATAACTCTCTAAATTTAAGAAAATTTTATTAGATTATAAAGAAAATAAAATGAAAGAGTTACTCGTTATGAAGATATTGTAATTTTTCTTTAACAAACATACACACACACGCATATAGTCGGGTCAATATTAAAATCGTTTTCTCATACTTATTAGAAAAAAAAAAAAAGAAAAGAAAAACGAAATGTACGAAGATGTCTTCTCGTTAACGAAGAAAGTTGTAATGCGACAACGACTACCATTCCTCTCGACGATTTATAATATAAGAATGTTTTTCCAATCCGTAACTACTTTATTTATCGATCCTTTAGAACCTCGACAACTTTTCTTGCTGAGAAATGTTCTTTTTTAATTTGTATATTCATCTCCTATTTCATTCTTCCTATTTCTAACTTGGACAAGTATTTTTTTGTCCATCCTTTATTTAATAAAAAAAAATAATAAAAATAATAATAAGAAGAAGAAGAAGAAGAAGAAGAAAATTTCTAAGGGTACTTTATGGTTTGAAATTTATTTCCAGGTGGGTTCGTACCAAGAGAACCACCTTACTTTGATAGCTCCTATCATTCGACGGATTTAAATTTGGAAATTGGTACCGGCGTAACTGTGGTGCCGGCACAGATTACCGGGCCTCATCGTAAAAACGGTGGTAATATTGTAATTTTATAAATTATATGGAATATTATACGCGATATCCTTGCGATTGCACCAAGCTTTATGATTAAGAGCAATTACAAAAAGGTAATTGAGCACTTTTTGTAATTGCTCTTAATAATATCATTGTTGATATTATTAAGAGCAATTACAAAAAGTTAGTAAGATAAGGGTTATCATACGTGTCTGCTTGTGACTCTAGACCTGGCCAGTAATTGTCTCTTCGAAAGCCGAGAATATCGTCACGGAGAGATTCTACCTAGTACCAGTATTTGCATAATTTGCATGTGCTATTACGGGAACGTCGTGTGCTCTGGCGAAAAGTGTCCACCGCTTAAGATTGGTTGCCAGAGGCTTAACACACCGGAGGGATGCTGTGGAAAAATCACGTGTGGTAAGTAATTTTCTTTTTTTTTTCTTTTCTATTTCATTTTTATTACAACTATATTAACAAAGGTAAAAAGAGAAAATGTTATCTAAAAATAAGATAAATTTGTGTAATTAATCATTTTTAATCTTACTACTTAATTTATTTTATTAAAAAAAATGCTCAAACAAATGGAATTATTTTACTATCGCGTGTTTAATTCGATATTTGATTATCTTTACAAAGTAGTAATTATACTTTTAAAGTAATAACTGCAGCGATTATATGTATATATATATAAAATATTCCAAATATCCAAAAATATTGATTTACAAATTTTCCCTCTGATATTTAAATCGATGTAATAATTACTTTTTACAGAAATACACGATTATTTAGGGTGACAAGTTTGAAAATGATAAATGTAAATGTATTTTTTAAAATTAAAAAAAAAGAAAAGAAAAACAATTATCTTAATTTGTGTGAACAGTGAACGCTGAGGAATCACCGACAGTGGTTCTAGATCGAGTCGATTCAACCGCACCTTCTCAACGACAACCTATCGTATCTCCTGATCCCTTTCGCGACGTCATCAAAACGGAACCAGCCCCGGATTTGCCTTCTCTCATGGAAGACATGATCCCTTATCTGGTTGAGCACGGTATCACAACGTCTAGGCCAACCACGTCAATGACGACACCTCCTATATTACAAAATCAAGGATCATCTCAACATATTCTAAAGCATACTTCCAATTTTGATTACATGGATAAGTTACATTTGATTCATGCGCCATTCGATTATGGTCAAGAAATCGACGTTTCTTTAAAACCACCGAAAAATGAAGGAAACTTTAACGACACTTTGGTTAATAAATATCCAACATCGTTGATTTATCAAATGAAAGGTGATCCTAATAATTCGAATAATTACAAATTGGACGAATTAATTAGAGTACCGGATACAGTTACTATTTCATATAATAATAATAATAATAATAATAATACATTATCAAATATCACCGATATAATATATAATACGAATTCAAGCGTGCGGACAAATTCAACGAAAGATATCGAATCAAGTGGAATCAAGAAAGGCAATGTCAGTGTTGCTGACTCGACTATTCGACCACCCACGTCGTCGACTATGAAAACACTCGAGCACAAAAAGGATAATATATTCTCCTTCGGTAGTGTCCTTGACTTTTTATTCTCATCGGATGATAACTCTTATTACAAGGAAGATTCTAACGAAAGCATTAGTACAATAGCATCAATAATTCCTACATCTAATTCTACTAATAGTCATAATAATAATAATAATAATAATAATAATAATACTATTACTACTACTACTACTACTACTACTACTACAATGATCTCAACAACAAAGAATATATCTTCAAGTGAAACCGAAGAACTTTCATTGAAGAAGGATCAGGAAATTCGCAATCAGGACGTGAATTTCTCCTTTATTAAGACGAACTTGTCAACGGCCTTAAGCTCGACAAAGTTCGTTGATATAACGACGACGGTGAAATACGGAAACAACGACGACAACGACAACGACGACGACGACGACGACGACGACGACGACGACGACGAGGTATCCTCGAAGATCCTTGACAACGAAATACCCGTATCCGTGAGTAGTCTTCTTAAGTTAGCAGGATGTAATATCTACGGGCGGATGTACCGTGTCGGTAGGATCATTACCGAGCTCTCAAGTCCTTGCCGTGAATGTAGGTGCACGGAAATTGGAGTCCAATGCAAACAACTTCGATGTTGATCATAATCGATTATTTTACACGCAACAAACAAACCGATGATACTCTAAACTTGAAACAACAACAATTTTAACGTTTTTTTTCTTTTTTTTTTTTTCTCTCTATCCTTCTTCCCCTATTCTCCTCGTTGTACTTTCTTTTATTTCGTTCTTTTATTCGGATCTCTTGTCGTTTTTTTTCTTTAAATCATTATTATCTTTTTTTTTTACTAAGGAAAAATAAAAATTTGACAAATTGAAAAGATATCTTGGATAGAAGAGAGTTCCTTGGTTCTCTAATCCTATATGTACTATATATATATATGTATATACATGTAGTCAGACTTTTGGTGTCATCCTGTCTCCTCAAGAAAGTCCAATCTTGAATTTGATCTTCTATTATACCGTACAAGATAGTGTCAAGTTAAGCTAGAATTTGAAATATCTTTTTTAACAAAATGTTTCCATACAAGTATTATTTATAATAATAAAGAAACCAAATATTTTTCTTTTTTTATTAATAAAAGATTAATTATATTAAAAAATTATCTAATAATAATAAATCGCAATTCTCTTAAATTATTACTTTTAATATCCGAAATATATTTTATTTTAATATTGCAAAAGAATAATATAATCGTGAAAAAGAAAAACCCTGAAGTTTGTATTATAATTTCACAAATATAAATCTTTGTCAGATATTATTTAAACGATACTTATATCGGTAATTATATCAGAACCTGATACAACCAGATTATTACAATAATATTTATAGTAAATATTATTAACAACATTTTCCGACCAATAAAATACATTTCGTGAGACATTTTTATCCCCTTACATAAAGAATAAATAATTCTTTTCAATGTTTGACACAGTAATCATTTGACAAATGAGAAAGATATTTCAAATACGAGTATGTTCCTTGACTCTTTAATCCTATACACACGTATATATATATATATATA
>NW_014569570.1:61668-73936 GCF_001313835.1 Polistes canadensis
GTCTTATTCTTTATCTTTTTCTTTTCTTAACGCTGCAAGATTCGCATCCTAGATTTAACACGTTTACCGTCACGTCAAAGCGATTCTCTATCTCAGGAAACAAGCAACAAAGAGAAATAGAAATAGCAAGGAAACGGCAAGTAGAAAAGAAAGATGGAAAAAAGATAGAAAATTTTGAGCTTCTGTTTAAATTTCTTCTTCCTCTTCTTATTTTTGTATTCTCCTATTATACTTTTTTAAACAAACTTAATAAACATTTGTTTTAACCCTTTGATTACTGAATACTTTTAACTAAATTGTTTTGCAAACATGGAATAGTTTATTACTATTGTTACGCGTTTGTTTCGTTGATTAATTTTATTTTATAATCACATTTATAATAAATGATATATTTAATAATTCAAGTATTTGATTTCTCTCTCTTATATATAATTTTGATGTGACAATTATTCAAAACAATAATTAATTTTCAAAAAGCAACATTACATTATTATTTTACATTCATATTAACAAACGCATATATGCGTTCTAAGCAGTCAAAGGGTTAAAACCCTTTCTTTTTTTATTAAATATTTTTCTATGTTTTATTTTTTCTTTTCATTTTTCATAACGAACAATCATAATAACCAAGGTACGGCGAATATATATGCATATAAAAAATAAGAAAAAGGAAAACCCAGCCTAGTTTTGTTTTAATTTCTTACCACGATTATACGATTTTTGCTATAATACTTATCGCGACTAAATAATCCCAGGAGGCAGTAATAGTTGTTGTAAACTGGTAATAAATGGAAGCCTTTGGAAGGGAAAGAGAATCCACGTCCTGGGTGGATCGATCAGGATGTAATTGTAAGAAATAGTCCTTTCGTGTCTCCAAGGATAAGTGGATAAAGACAAAAGTTAACGTGACGTTCGTTCGTCTCAACACCTTTCTCTATCTTTTAATGGGAATTATCCTTATAACCCATTTATCCCATACCCCATTCCCTACATTCCTATAACCTTCTCTCTCTCTCTCTCTCTCTTTCTCTCTCTCTCTCTCTCTTTCTTTCTCTCTTTGTTTCATTTTTTACATATATATGCACATCGGTATATTCTTATTTTGATATATTTCAAACCACACCTGAAATTATGCTCACATATTTTGAGACACTCTGTATAAATTTTCTGAGGAGACACACGTACAGTTTAAGTCGTATATATGTGTATATGTGTGCCATTCCATTTTGATTTATCTAACCAATTAATCTTCACCGTTTAAATGCGATAGATAAGAACGTGATAGTAACCTACAGATGTTGGATAACATTTCCTCTTTAAAAAAGAAGAAAAAAAAAAAGAAATAAAGAAAGAGAAGTAAGGGAGAAAGAGAGAGAGAGAGAGAGAGAGAGAGAGAGAGAGAAAAAAAATTGTATCCACTTTAAAACGTTTAAAAAGAAAAAAAAAAAAAAAACAAAAAGCAGAAAAGAAAAATCGTGTTAGGTTTTATATCTAAATGCAATCCCATTCTTTGTATTTGTGAGATAACCTCCCCACCAAGGAAACGTTAAATAAACACTCTGATACTGTAACGTTATTTCGAGTATTCGAATAAAAGGAAGAGAATACGTAAAATCGTATAAATCTAATGCTATACGTTTTTATCCATGTATTTACATATATGCATCTTCAAAAGTAACACGAAAGTGAAATATATTTGAAATCTTACGTATCGTTTAGAAATAACTGCAAATTAATTATCACTGATGGGAATATTTATTAAGAATTTATTTTTCTATTGTGATTTATATAAACGATATTATTATCGTTCAACTCCTTGGAGGGTCGTTAAGCTATTATTTGTTTTATTTTTTTTATATTTTTTTTCATCTTATGTATACACACATGCATACATGCATATACGTTGCACTTTTACAAAAGATACACCAATTCGTTTACTTGCTTATTTACTCGCTCGTACATTTTCCAAGCGTAACGAATGTAAAAATAAAAAAATACTAAAAAAATAAGATAGAAAAACAGAGAGAGAGAGAGAGAGAGAGAGAGAGAGAGAGAGAGAGAGAGAGGAAGAATGAGAAATTATATTATGTACGTAACTACATACCTCGATTTTCGTGTACGAAGATATATCCCTCGAAGTTTGCGTGTTCGTTTGAGCATTTGTATGTAAGAGAAAAGTGCATCGTTTATTTCTACACACGATGGTGTAAGACGATTGATGTAAATCTTTCGTTCTGAATGCCGCATAGAGGCTTGTACTATATATGTACATACACAACCATACGAAACGTATGCACATATACGCACACATACATACGTAACACGCGTACAACCGTAATAAATATCATTTTTATATGCACAGTAATATTCTATTACATTTCATATTTTCTTATGTTTTCTCATCAATATTTGATTTTTGTTTCACCTATCATGAGATTACTGTACTTATACGTTTTTTTATGTAAAATAAAAGTCCACATCCCAAGAATAAAAAATTAAAAAAAAAGAAAAATAAATAAAATATTAATAAAAAATAAAAAAAAAAACGAAAAAAAAGGAATAGAAAAAAAGCATTAATTAATATCGACCGATATATATATATGTATATTTTTATATATATATATGTAATCCTTTTTTTTTATATACGTGTACCTTTTTTCGAATTAATTTTTTCAACTATACGTGGGTGAATTGAAAAGTTTTGAGCCTAACATAGATACACTCTATTATCTCCGTAAAATTCACTTTTATTTTATTTAAAGTTCTTTCTTTTTCGTTCGGTTTTTTTTTTGCCGTCGAGACTCATAACTTTTCAACTCATTCTCGTATATTATAATAATCTCGGGTTTATATATATATATTTAATATATGCTTTTTATGTACAGACTTATTCCAATCCGTTGTTGTGTTTTTTTTCTTTTTTTTTCATTTAATTATCATTATTATTATTATTATTATAATATTTTTTTGTTTGTTTAAACGGATGAATCTAACATAATCACAGCCACTTTATATCTCTCTCTCACGTGTGTAATATCGATAAACGACTAGGTACAAAGTACATACACAAACGGTAGGTACATAATGTGTAAATTTGCCGAGGATTCTTAACACATACAATGTTTTTTTTTTTTTTAATATATTCCCTTATATTATAATTATTATTATTATTATTAATTATATATATTCGTATAACTTCGTATAATGTATGCTATACGAAGTTATTACGTATATGGCGCTATACGTTACGAGGGAAAATGATTACTCGTAAAGTTTATCGTAATAATATTGGCAGCTTTTATAACGTGTGTGACGTATCGCGGATTCGACGTGTGACGTGTGACGAGTGACATGACGTGCGTGACGTTACGTTAAGTTCGTGACGTCATTTTGTTTTGCGAATATATCGAAGACAATGTAACCGAGAGTCACGTCGAGACGCATATCCTAGCTTATTTTTTTTTTTTTATTTTTTTTTTTATTTCGTGTTTTTCGTCTTTTTTTTTTGTTCATTATAATACCTACTTTTTTTCTTATTTAAACACGTTGACTGTCGTACAAATAAAAATCAAAATACAAATTTGTTAATGGTATAAACAAATCACTTATTATCATATTACATTTAGAAACGAAGCAATGAATTAATACAATATTATAAAATACGTAAATAGGGGTTGAGAAGTCTTATTTCAGTTAAATATAAAGACAAGAAAAAGAAAAAGAAAAAAGGAAAGGGATATTTTTTCGTCTAAAGGTTTAAAACTTTTCAACCCGGAATCAGATTCATATATATATATATATATATGAACAATTTTTCATTTGACAATCAACGAGTTAACAAATAACTAACAAAATTCTTCATAGCGTTTGAAAAATTCTATTCGGACTAGTTTAATCGTATTGTTATGTTCTTATCTTTTTTTTCTTTTTTTTTGTTTTTTCTAGTTAAATTTCTCCTTTCATACATTCTTTTACATTATTTTCTCTCTTCATTTGAACGTCGATGTGAGACTCGATCGAACGAGTGAGACACGACACGAAAATCGAATAAATTTCAAATAATATCTCGATCAATCGATATTCTTTTTCTCGGCACGTAAAATCCTCTCTCTCATTCTCATTTTATTTCTAGACGAGAGAGTAACGCGTTTTAATAACGCCAAGAGAAAATCAAATTCGTTTTATCTTTATATATATATATATATATATTCGGTATGTTCAGACACGGCTGAGAAAGTCGATGTAAACCCCAAGAAATGCTTTTGATAAATTACAAAACGAATCCCATTATAAAACGGGAATTAATAACGTGAACGAATAACTCTTCTTCTTCCCTACCTCTTTGCTATTTTCCTTCTATGTGTTCTAACTATCCGATATAATATTCTTACGAGTTCTAATGTTAATCGATAACGTTCAAAAGGAGATGTAAGAGAATATGCTCCTATCTAAATCTCGTAAAAGCTTAAAAGCTTGTTTGTTACTTCGTTTAATTTTCAAATGTCTTAAATACATATTTAAACGAATAAACGATTAACAATAAAATAGAAAGAATAAATAAATAAATAAATGATTGAATGTGTGTGTGTGAGTGAATGAATTAATTTATCAATTTAAAACGTTTTGCAATAATTAACGCGAATCCTTATTTATATTAACTAGGACAATTAATGTACGATTATTGATTGATTATTATTATTATTATTATTATTATTATTATTATTATTTTTTAATCTCCGATTAGATCAAATTTCAATAGTTTTTTTCTTTTTCCCCTTTTTCATTTCATTATATTTTTCATTAAAATTTTTCTCGAATAACAATACGTTAATTAATACGTTCAACGTCTATGCAAAATTTCATTTACGTACGCGAATTTTACAAATCCGACGAATTACTCGCGTATATATACGATGTGTGTGTTGAATATTTTTTTTTTTTCATACATTTTTTCTATATATATATATATTTTTTTTTCTTTGGGTTTTATATTCAATAGAATAAACTATGGCAACGAAACTAGTCGAACGCGTAATAGAGTTCGAACGTGCATTTTCGTTTCGATTTTTCACGAGGCAGTAGAACACGTAAAAAACGAAGAAGCGTGTATCGAAACGTCGCGCGTTTGCGAGAATTCCTTTAAATTGATTATCTCTCTCTCTCTTTTTCTCTATTTCTTTATCAACGTTCAATTTTCGCTACGTTTATTCGATCTTTCAAACTTGTCCTGTCACTTATAAAACGATAGTTTTAAATTGGGCCAGAACACATTGGAACACAGAACAAAATATCACGAGTTCGAAATTTTACGGTGTAACGATTTTTAGAGTCTCTCTCTTTTTAACGATCTGATATCTAATCCTCTTTTTTCTTTTGTTTGTTTTTTTTTTTGGTCTTCTTTTTAAACAAATGGAAAATAAATCATTTTCGATTAAATCGAAACGAAATTCTTTTTGGCAATGAAAATTTTTCGCGCGTTTCGACAATACCGCGAGTTATTTTTCTGTATTTTCTTTTTTTAAAAGACCAACAAAACCTCTGTTAGATGAAAATTACAGATTTATAATGAACACTCCCCGTTAACGCGTTGATTTTTAATCTTCTTTTTTTTGTCGCTATAAGTGTATTATTATTTAATTCACGCGAAATATTATCACGAGAATTTAACAACACCTTTTTATTTCTTATCGAATGATTGATGATATTTTACTCGAAGACACTGTCAGCAGCCTCCCGAATCTTGACGATCAGAAAGGACCTCCTGCAGAGTTTGACGAGCATTTCTATCCTCTGTCAGGAGGGTTTCCTTATTTGGGGTAATGCAATGAGGTAAATGTTTCCCAAAATGGCGCCGACTATCAATAACAATATGCTAACGCCAGATATTAATCTGACAAATCTGACGAATCTTCGTCCTCGTGAATCCTTCTTGCTTTGTTTTGGGAAGACAGCAAGACCAAGAAGTGGCCCAGCTAATGCACCAGCCACGTGTGCAGCCCAACCAACTCTTCCACAACCCACCAATGCTGGTATTGGTAATGATGCAAAATCTGCACTGGCGAGTAATAACACAGCACCTAAACGCCACCCTGCGTAACGTAGTTCACCGTGACACTGAAAACAGTATAAACGTATTCGATTAACTATTCAACGATTTATTTTATTTTAATGTTTTCATTTATTTATCTCGTTCAAATGATTCGACAAATTTGAACGATCATTTTTCCTAATTTACAATCTTTCTTTTTTTTTTTTTATTTGCTTCCAATTTTATTCTCAATCTCAGCATAAATCTTGTAACTTAATTAATAGGAAGAGTAACGAAATATTATTTGCAAAAATTTTGTTTCTTTTTTGTCCGACAGACACAGGTAAGTTTGATACTTTAATAATCTTACGAGAAGCATTAGAATGTTTAATTTCATAATAAAATTGTTCTTTTTTCTTTAATGATATTTTTTATAATGGCAGTTGTCGTTACTTGGAACTTAGTTACAGGTTTTCGTTCAATTCGAGACATATAGAGACTGACTTGACTGTATTGTATCGTGCGAAATGTAAATCCATTTCACAATAGCTATGTCACAGTAACACCTTTGTGACAAGCATACTGGATTATATATCAGAGTTTTCGCACGGTGTCATGTCACAAATACGCTTTGTCTTCTTAGCCGTAGGGTTACTGAAAATGATTATATCTTAGGGCTAACATAAAATGTATTAAGGATCTCTGTCACTGTAAATATCTTATTATTAACACTGCTATTTATTTTATTAATATTTTCATCAAACAAATATTAATTACCTATCAATATAGTTTTATTCAATATAAATAATCATTTATTATCAGATTATTATAAGAATGGTAATTTATTATAAATATTGATCAATAGTTGTTGTATATATTATATTATTATACTTACTGGACCAATAATATTTTACAATACTAATACAATAAATAGCAAATTATAATTAATACTATACCTATTTTAGATTCTTGTAAACGGATATATAAAATCGTAAATGACAAAATTATATATAATTTCACAATTTACAGAGAGTTATTAAATAAATGAATAAGTATTTATAATATGTGAGATATTGAATATCAAATAGAACAATTTTGTTTCGGACAGAATAAAAAAATGTATGAAACAATTTTGTTATTTATACTTTTATAATTTGAAAATGAAGGTACATTAGCTCACCAAGTAAAGATGAGCAAGATGACTGGTGAGTAATGCATATACTCCTGCCGAAGCTCCGACTAGATAAACACTAGGTTGCAAAAGTGAAGCACCCAAAGCTCCGCATACACCACCACCTAAATAAATTGTTGCTACTCCCATTCTTCCTTGTTCAACCTGTAGAAAGCACAAATGGAATAGCTAACGAATTATTTACTAATATTATTTATTAGATGGTGAATAATAATTAATACGTATTCGTTAGTAAACTGTTGCACGCTAACTAATTAATTAACAAAACGTTTCGTTAAATCTAGGCGCAAATATGAATCAAGGAATTATTATTATCATAATTATATTTATTTACGAATATAGTATTAATGCGAAACAACCAAAAACAAACAAATTAGAAATAAAGTCCAATGTAATATTAATATCGTTTAATTTAGATCAATTATTCTCTATATTTCTACAGACAATTATTTTTTATATTTAATTTTTAGAAATGAACTAGGGAATGTATATATATAACATTAAATCGAATAATTTTCTTACTACGAACACATTAGAAAATTATTATCTCTTATATTCAAGAAATAATATATATCTAATTATATTCTTAAAAAACTAATTTAAAAATGTATTATAACGTGAAATATATTAAATAATACAACATTTTCTAAATAATATTTGCATTATAATTCGTATTATTGATTTCATTCGTATTTACTACATATTAGTGTTACATATATACAAATTAATAATTCATTTATAGTTAAATTGTGTAATGTGTGTAAAATTTAATGAAGTAATTATAGCTTTCATTGGATCAAAGGCTAAAATGTTGTGAGTTTCCGTGACCAACAGGCAGATCGATGGAGTGAATAGTGAAAGTGATATATGTGTATACACACACATATATGTATATATATATATATATATATACACAAAGGGAGTAAGATAGAATGAGACAGAGAGAGACGAAGGTGTGAGGTTCGCAATTTAGTCGATTAGCTTACCTCGAGTGGAGTAGCCAGGACCAGCTGGATGAGCACGTTGAGCACAAGGTGAAGCGCGTTGGAGTGTAGAAGCATGTACGAAGCAAACCTCCACCCTTGAACCCTTTGCCGAGGGTCATAGACCAACCATCTCCGCAACGTCGCTTCGTCTCCGAAACAGTGGACGGTTATCTGGCATGACAGAAAACACCGTATACGTTTTATTTTAAAATAACATACCCATGAAAACGATCATACCTTTTCAACTTGATTTATATATGATATATATATATATATATATATATATATATATATATTTATGTAATATTTATTTGATATAACTTTTAGGGAGTTCACCAAACGTTGAAAATAATTTGAACGTTCGAACGATTAATCTTAATTGGTATTCGAATGGAAAATTTATATACCTTTCGTTTACACTTTGATTTAAGATCGTGGGAGGCTTTTGAAAAATGAAGAAAAATAGAAGAAAGAAGAAGGAAGAAAAAGATGAAGAAAGAAGAAAGAAAAAAAGAGAAAAAGAAAGTATAAAGAAAAGAAGGAACGATCGCGATCGATCTTTGCAGTGATCACTTTTAACCTGAAAGAGTGAAAGAGAAAAGAAAGAAGAGTCAAGTAAAAAGGATGAATTCCGATACAATTGGAAGGCTATCATTGGAGTTTCAATTATATGGGGCTTTGCACTCTTCAATTAACAGATCCAATTTAGTTAAGGGTATAGCGGTCGCATTAGGAAATAGGGGGTGGTGGTGGTGAAAGGTATAGACCACCGTTGCGGTTCGTCGAGTTTACAATTCTATGTTATCGTCGATGCTATGCGACTGTAAAAGCGAAAGAGAGAGAGAGAGAGAGAGAGAGAGAGAGAGAGAGAGAGAGAGAGAGAAAAAAAGGAAAAACGATAAGTAGAGAGGACCGAATTTTCTCTTTCGCCAAAGCAAAACGAGCAAACATCCACTTCCCTTCATTTTCTGTCTCTCTTTCCATCATTTGAACGAACGACAAACTAATTCCAATTAAATAAATACACCTATGTATACGCGTGTGTAATTGATTTTGTTTTAAACTTTAATGATAGATAAATGTCCGAAAATGTATCTCTAAAGTTTATGTCTGATCCTAGAAAAATATCAAGAAACTTATAATACATAATAGTGTTTGATTATGATGTAAAAAAATAAATTAGTAAATTATAAAGTGTTTTAATATTAATATATCGCATATAATAAATTACATTGTTAAAGATGAGAGATTTAAATTAGTAGTTCGTATATATAAAATCCGTATATATTTATATATTTTATTATTATTATTAAATATTATTAATATATACAAAAATATGAACATTGAATTACCTTTCGCTTCGAATGTTCGACGTATACTAACCACCGATATCGATTTACCGTGATGATATCGATTGTGATCACGCTTCCCTACCACGTGACATGCGCAGTAGTTACTGCGCAACTTATCGACTTCTACTGTCGCTCTCTGTCAGAAAGTTATCGTACTACTTCAAATCTTTTCGCGTATATCGCAGAAAAAAAATGAAGTAAATATAATATTTTTATTAAATTAACGCATAAAAAAAAAAAAAAAAAGCTTTTACTTTAAGTAATTAAACTTTTTTCCTTTGGACGTAATTTTTAAGAAGAAGATTTTCTCTTTTTCTCTCAATGTTAAAAAAAAAAAAGAAGAAAAAAAAGGAAATTCATTAAAATGATAAAAAGAAGGGTTGATGTGCATGATGCATCATAACCACCAGCATATAAGAGCAGGATGATATCCCAAGTGCGAATTTAGCGAAATAATGCTTTAACCGCGAAATTACAGACGTAAGTGGCGTATAAAACGGTAAATGCGTTTCTAAAGGCGCAACAAGATGAAATGGGAAGGTGGTAAAGGAGCGAGTAAAAATATCAAGGGTTGAAAGAACGAGCATGTAGGTATAGCTTGCCGTGCTGTAACGATAATAATCATCCTAAGAGCTTGAAATGGCAATGCCAACGGAGTCGAGAAGTCACTTTTGGAATAGGAGGAGGTAACGCGTAAACTCACAACCGCTAAATTAAATGGACGCTCGATTCCATGAACATTTTACGAATCTTTCAAATCGTTTCGTACTTTACATGTGTATGCGAATCGATGTAGAAACGTGAATGAAAATGAAATAGTTATTTGTTAAAATATTTTCATGTGAGAAAAAAAAAGAAAAAAAGAAATCCACCATCTCCCCCCCATAAATCTATTTTGACAAAGGTCAAACATTATTGATGAGAATCGAATATAATTAATATGATTATCGAAATAAGTTTCATTGATGTAAATTTATATTATTCGATCGATGAAAAATATTAAAATGTTGTCAAATAAAAATAAATGAAAATGATACGTTATTAGTTTGATATATTTTAAATATTACAGATTTTTATGAAGGCAAAAATATGATGATAAGATTACTCGAGATATTTATATAAAAAGGAATTCTCGTATTACTCGTTCGTTTATCGATGCCTTAATTCCCATAGGGAATATCCTTATCGCATTTCACTTCGCTCGCTGAACGTTTTCACGAACTCTACGAGTGGGTACGAGGAGATGGCTCTTAGAATCGGAAGTGTGTGTGGTATCCTTCGATAAGGAGCTGATCGTTGCTTGGCAGAAAGTGACTCCAAGGTATGAATGACTGATATCTAATGAAATTTGAAGAAGCAAAAAATATAAAGAGTGAAGAGATAAAAAAGAAAAATACATATGGATTGTTTAGTTTAGAATTTCTTTAGCGTGTCAACAAAAAAAAAAAGAAAAAATAAACAATAAAATATTCCTTAACGCGAATCCTTGTTAAATTTTGACGCATTGAAATAATAAAAATAAACGAACAAAAATATAAAACCAAACAACAAGGATGTTATTTATGAGACTGTATTCAGGCATACAATTCGAGAGACAAATTAAGATAGATGATATAGAAAAGATAAAGATATGGATAAAGAGAAATGTAGAACACGTGTATGGGTGTCTTTAAAGATCGATCGTGAAAAAAAAGTATGGGTTTTGTAAGAGATATATATATATATATCTGATAACGTCGTAGCATTTTTATTACATGAGTGAAACTTCTTTTCTGTGTTATAAAAGGTAGATGGTGCAAGTGGATGCGGTGAAAGTATCAGAGAAAGAGAGTTGGGAATGAAAAAAAGAGAAAGAATGAGAGAGAGAGAGAGAGAGAGAGAGAGAGAGAGAGAAAGAGTGAGAAAGGTTCTACTCAGAAGACTTAAAAGTGCATTTAACTTCGTTGTTCTAAGTTCCTTGCATTTTATCCCTCGTGCATTCAAGGCTTATATCGTTGAGTCTTCGAAAAAGAGAGAAAGAGTAAAATAGAGTGTAAGAGAGTGTAAGAGAGTGTGAGAGGAGAGTGTGAGAGAGAAAAGATGCAGAAGATGCAGCCAAGTATAAGATGACTCTCTCCTTCCAGAATATTATTATCGTGCCAAAAGACCACAAGAGTAGCAACTCTCCTCTCCTCACCTCTCACCACTGACATTTTTTTATCTCACTTATTTGAATCTTTCGCCTTTCCACCTTTCTACCAACCCACACTGACTTTCCACCCACTTTTTCTTTCTTTCCTTCTCTTCTTTCTTTTTTTTACGTACAACACCAAAGATCTTTCTGGGACGTATAATAAGGAAAGATTTTTCTCTCTATTCTTTTTGTCCTTCTTTGACTCTTGTCTACTTCGCGTACATGTATTTGTAGGAATATTTGTGTAATTTCTTTTCTCTCTCTCTCTCTCTCTCTCTCTCTCTCTCTCTCTCTCTCTCTCTTTCTTGACTTCTTGATTTTGATTTTTTATATTTTTTATCTTTCTTTCTTTTACAAGAAGCGTTGACCTAGCTAATAACATTGCTAAGATTCTCTTTCCTCGCTTTCATTTCATTTTCCTTTCTTCTTTCTTTTTCTTTTTTTCTATTTCAGTTTTCTTATTACTTTGATTTTTATAAGAAAAAAAAAAAAAAAAAAAAAAAAACAACAATAATAATATAAAAAATTAGAAAAGTA
>NW_014569570.1:74183-102933 GCF_001313835.1 Polistes canadensis
TTTCTTTTTTTCTATTTCAGTTTTCTTATTACTTGGGGGGGGGGGGGAAAGATTAAAAAAGAAAAAAAACAACAACAATAATAATATAAAAAATTAGAAAAGTAAAAGAAGTTAGGTAAATAAAATTAACGAAGAATCTTAAAATTCGTCTAACGATAGATTCGAGTTCGAACGATTTAAATTGAATTTGTCCGTTTGTATATCATTTAACGTGTAAAAATAAAAATAAAAATCTAATTAGAAGACAAAATATAAAGATAAAGAAAGAAAGAAAAGAAAACAAAAAAAAGAAGAAGAAGAAGAAAATGAGAAGAAAAGGTTTTAACTGAGAAACACGAACTTCCTCCTACTTTATTTAACGCGACAAGTTTTGTTAACTACGAAGAAGAGAAGAGAGAAGAAAGAGAGAGAAAGAGAGAGAAAGAGAGAGAGAGAAAGAGAGAGAGAGATCCACAAGTTCTTCATTCGCTTTAACGCGACGGCTTTCATTAACGATGAAAAAGATGTAAACTTCTTATCCGAGTTAACGCGCGACGTTTTCTCGTTAAACGTCTTTCTCGCATGAGGACCAAAGTCAAACCATGTAAAATCTTCAAGCCATGAATCCGTTCTTCTTAGGCATCACTATATATACACGTTTTGAACCACGAGGATTCGCCGTCTAAGCTCTTTGCAACTTTCTTTTCCGATAGTTTCTCGTGAATGGGCGCTTTTCAAACGTCCAAAGCTTCTTTTATAATCTTTTTCTCTCTCTCTCTCTCTCTTTACTTTATTTTTATTTATCAAAGATATTATCTTCCTTTTATATCATCAAATTTATCTCACTTGTGTCGCGAGTATATTTTTTGTTTTTGTTTTCAAATCTCTTTTGTAACATCATATAAATCTTAAATCGTAAATTTAAACCCTCCGTGTGTTGGCAAGGTGAATCTTTTTTTTTGTTTTTTATTTTTTTCGGGGCTAATGTCACATATACACAAATGGGTTGAAAAGTTTAAATCCTATTTCACGGTGAGAGTTGAAAAATGTCTTCAATGTTAAACCCTTCTACTTGTGTTATTTCCTTTGCAAATGAAAAGGGAAAAAATTGTTTATATAAAAAATGTCGAGTCGTATTAATCGGAAAAGAAACGTTTACGTTACAATACCTCTATGATACTGATGCATATCATGAGGTAGGGCGGTCGTATCCGAAAATTAGGCTTCCTGGTGGCCTGTGAAAACCTTGGTGTCGGTTTAACTGTCGTTTCATCATCGGCATGTGTCTTTCTATACGATGATGTCACGATGATCGGAGATTCTGTTGAATAGGGCGAACCCGGTACAGAATATGTCGCTTCTGTCAAATCTGATGAGATCGTTGACAATGTCGGCGAATTTTCGAGTAGGGCTGCTTCCGCGTCCATTTTGTCACCTGAAATGTACCATTTTTTTTTATACGAAACTTTTAAATCGTGCCTAAAAATGATCTTGTTATAATTTATAATGATTTGGAGATTTAGAGTAATGTTAGATATTAATAAACGTGACTAATGAGGAAAATCTCTGTATATATAATTTATATTACACATTATATATAATAATTGTATATAAAATATAATTTTATACAAGAAAATATATAAATATTTATTAACGAAATTATATATATTCTCTAAAGAATCCAATAATATATATAATAATAATTATATACATATAATATCATTTTTTATATACAAATAGAAAAGAAATATTTGTTCTTCGCGATGTGAAATATTTTGAAAAAAAAACAATTCTACAAAATTTCCAATAAAGATTATCCTTTCAATTTGGGATCATTGAAAAATCATTGAAAATTTTCATTGAATTTCTTATATCATTGTAAGAAATATAAAAGTAGACGGCGTCTATCGTCCGTGGAGAGTAGGTAAATAGAAAAGTTACAGGTTCTATAAAGCAGAGTTTGACGTTAACGGGTCAACAGTCTTCCTAGTCGAAAGGAACCTCCTACTTGGTTCGATAGTTATAGTTTACTACTCTGCCATTATAGAAAAGAGCTTTCTCTTTCGTAGATATTTAATAAAAACGTTAGTCGTTTCCATTATAAACTCGTTTGAAGTAGAGACTCGACGTTGGTCGTTTGTAAGGCACGACAGTAATAACATTTTCTTCCTAATGAGGAAAATTGAGAAATTAATCTCAAAGGATAGTAAAAAAAGAAGAAGAAGAACATGAAAAAAAAAAAAAAATATAAATATGTATATGAAAAAAGAGAAGAAAAAAGAAAAATAAATGAAATACAACGACGGTTCGTTTACTAATCGAATTTACGTTAAGCTTATTTGTGTAAAAGAACGAATTATTTAATATCGTTCGAAATATACAATTTTTGTCAGAACGTTGCCAATGTATAAACGTATTCATTTATGCATTTATGCATACACGTATGTACGTATCATACGCGAAAGAGAATGGTGTAATTAATAATTAATAATTATTTTCTCTTGATTTTTTATTAAATTTCAGTTCGTTATTACAAGTTAAATGAACGGCGGCATAGATAGTATATTCTATGTATATACGTTCTCAACGTTGTTTCAACATATTAACTGTAGTTATAATTAAAAGTGACTGTAATGCAATAACGATAGAGAATCATGTCATTCGCGATTTTCGATAGAAAATAATAATATTATAAACGTATTTCGATAAATTTTAACCGGAGTCGGAGTTTGGAAAGCGGTGGGGGGAGGGTTAGGAAGGTTTCGAAAGAAAATAAGAAAGAAAGTATATTATAATACCGTGCTAACGTTATATTTAATAGAAAATATTAATCATCGTTGATGATAATAATAATAATAATAATAATAATAACTACTCGATACGCGAGGAGAGTGACAGATAATGTTACGGAAATTTGAAAGGTAACGCGTTAACGTTTCTACGAAATAAAATTATAATTTTAAATTTGTGCGATCTCGCAACGCGATTCTTTAAGTTACGGTGGTTGCGCACCGGTTTCCCACTTTATTATGCTTAACCCCTCAATATATACGCAAATTAGCCGAACGCGTCGGTGATAGATATTGAACTCGATTACATTGAAATTTCTCAAGAGGGTAGGTAGTATTCGGTTCAACGGCCGCTAAACATTACCGATTATCGATTTTCTCTGTAGTGTTCCGATGGTGCCTACGGTGCCAAGTAGTAAGTACAAGAGAGAGGGGTGGAGGGTGATGGTCGACCTACGACTACGTTAAGGGTTTAGGGGGAGAGAAAATGAGGGGGATGATTTGCTCGGTATGATCGGAATTCGACGTATTTCCAAAATTTCCAATGTTTCGATCTGGATATCGTATATCGAATCGTATAACATCGAAATCGTCATCGCTTATACGAAAGAGAGAGAGAGAGAGAGAGAGAGAAAAGTGAATATCTTTGTGTGGGTGTACGTATGTGTGTGCGATATGAGAGGAGAAATAGAAATCCTAAAGCAGTTTCGATGATTGCGAGTGAAATTCTATGGTAGCTTGGTAAACGATCTAGAACACTAGAAACAAAGAGGTGTATACTGGTGATGACGCGTAAAGAGGTCACGCGAAGCCTTGACCACCCTTAAAGACTCATCACCTATACACACACACACACACACCTGAACCCTCTCTCTCTCTTTTGTTCCCATCCTCTTTCTTCTCTTTTGCACTTGCCTATTCTCTATTTAGAGAGAACGTGCATTCACTCTTTTCGTACCAATATATACGTAAACGGTACTATACTTGTCTAACACAGAACCACACGTATGTAAATGAATGCAAGCTATGCGCCACAGCCAATGGCATAACGTTTAGAACGTTAACTTCGTGACTCTGACGTTTACACTTTTCCTTACCTGGTAAAGATTCTCGGATATTTTCTAAAACGTGACTACTTAAAGTATGTATGGATGTATGTATATATGTGTTTGTTACGCGACTGTTTTCAAGTGTGAGAATAATAAAAGTAAAAGAAGAAAAATAGGCGAGACAGGAAATGTATGCTGGATCGATCCGTTTGAAAGTATCGTTCTTGAGAGACTTTTTTTTTTTTTTTTATTCATTCTACAGTCACGATAAAATTTTATAAGTTTGTACTTTGTAATTATTTATGCAAATGTTGGTAAAAGTACAGTGGCCTAAGTGATAAGAAACACTTTGTTGTTTTTGAGTGCCACTTACCGATAAGATATTTTTGAAAAGTTCTCTTCTATGTAAATTATTTAATATTATTAATCGCGTGCCCGTTCAAGTGCAATTATTTACATGGAAAACTTTTCAAACGAAAAATATGATTTCTACTTTATCGAAGATGTATGAAATGATATGCCTATATTTATGCGTGACATTTCTAGAGAGTATAGGTAAATTGTAATAATGATTATTATTATTATTATTATTATACTTCGACTATCTATGTTCGTTATCACAAACGTTAAATTACAAATTATAACATTTTTCATTTTTTTAATGGATAATTTGATTATTGTAGTTTATAGATGAATTGTAATAATTTCTCTATTATTATGCTTCGTCAATCTATGTTCGTTCTCACGAACCCTATATTACAAATTATGCAATTTTTCATTTTCCTAATGGAAATGATAAGGATTTTGATCCTTGTAGTAAATAGGTGATTTGTAATTATGATTTCTCTATTATTATGGTTTTACGATATGTCTTCGTTCTCACTAATAATAAAAATTACAAATTACACATAACATATAAATTAATAAAATAACAAGTTATACAATTTCTTCTTTTTTCAACGAATATAATAAAGAATTTGATCATTGTAGAGAAAATAGGTGAATAGTAATAATGATTTCTCTATTATTATGCTTTACCGATATGTGTTAGTTTTCGCAAACCCAAATGCAGAAAATGTATATCCAACCATAAGCGGCAACGCGTGTAACGCAGGTATAACGAACGAATGTTCGTTTAACCACGCCGGAAAGTACAACCACCGCGTATCCGTTACCGAGCTTTCGTGGCTTTTACTCGGTTGCGTGTGCGTTCGTTCGTACGAACTTGCACGACCTCTCCTATTCTCTCTTACTCTCTCTCTCTCTCTCTCTCTCTTTGTTTCTGTATGTTTATCATTGTATGGTTTTACCTAGGGTGCGTACATATTGGCAAAAGAAAGCTATGAATAAGCGCGTACTGTGCTTACACCAGTGTGTTCGAATAAATCTTCAATTGGGTTTATCCAATTCGCGAATTTTTGTCGATACAATTTCATATTATTAAACTTATTATTAGCCCCCGACGTGATTGAACGAATGATTGACGCGAACGATAGTTAAACGAAAAAACAAAAAAAAAAAACAAGGAACATCAAACACCTATAGAATATAAAATGATAATAGGGGAGGTTAGGGTGTGGAAACATAACGAGAATATGTATACTTTGATTTATTTTCAATTTCAATGGAAGGTTTATCGTTTACAAATCAATTCGAAAACGTTTGATAAATATAATTTGACAGGGCCACTTGTATCATAGAAATGTTCATTTTTGTTTCTTTTCGAATTAATTTCAAACGTCGTAGTTCTTCTTTCTTACTTCTCTCTCCCTTTTTATTTTTTTTTTTTTTCTTTCGTTCACGACCAAAACAAATATCTACGAGACGATTCGAAATCGAAATAAAATTCTTTCAGTTGGCATCGTCACGCGCGTGTAACTTTGAAATTTGCCGCTGTTAGGAGTTGGAATATTTTTCAACTACCCCGGCCCCCCTACCTCCCTTCCACCCACCCATCCACCATTTCACCTTTTTTCCCTTCCCTACTTGGGAGAAGAGCACATATTCGCTTCGGATGTTTTCACCCTCGACGACATTTTCTACATTCCTTTGCTAGACTTTTACATCGTTGTTTCCGAGCTTGGTATCATTTAATAACGTTTTCGAGGAAATATTTAACATTCGCGTGTTCGTCATTTTTGTCCGTTTAATTAATTTCCATTTAAAATCCTGTTTCGAGATACAATTCGCGTTATTATTAAAACCGAACCGTTTTCTTGTTAAATTATATATATATATATATATATATATATGTGTATTATTACGAAAATATTAGTTTCGTTTATTTGCATTATAACAAATAATTTTCACCAAGCTAACAATTATTATTTTCATTTATCGATATTGAGTCTAATTATCCAAGACATTAATTATTTAAATATAAGAAAAAATTCGTTATCGTACTATTTGATATTTTAATAATTGAAATAAAATTTTAAATCAATAACATATTTATTTTACGTATATTTTTATTTCCAATTAAACTTACTCTATATATATATAGATATTACTTAGATATAATTTTATAAAATGATTATAATCCTTCATACAAATATCAATGGAATATATTTTTCTATTTAACTTTGTGTATTGAAATGAATAATGAAATAAAGAAAAAAAAAACATGAAAAAGGAAAAAGAAAAACAAATTCAAATGTTGTTTAAAATAAACGAAAAAAAAAATTAGAAAAAGGGGGTGGGAGGTAACAATCAAGATGAAAAATTCTTTGCTAAAGCCCGAAAAGCTCAAACTCTCTCGTTTGAGCCCTAACTCAAAGGCTCATAAATACATAGTCATTAATTACTTTACATAGTACGGTACCAGGTGAATGCTGGGATACATATGATCGGCTCATTAATTTTCAGCGACGTTATATCGACTTTACGTCATAAGCTGCCATGATATTCCAAAATCCCGTTTTCTGCTAACGCAGAAATCCACGTCCACGTGTATATGTACATGCATATTATACATACTCATACACATAGACACATATACATCCATACATATACACGTATACATTTATATCTATACCTATAGACGTATTATGTCGCGAACGAAAACCGCAAATCAAAATTGTGCCCCGACGGCAACTAGAATTTCACGCTTACGGTAAAAACAATAGCCGACAGTAACAGAGAATTTGTTATTATTAAAAAATGTATATTACCTAACTATCTCTCTCGTATCAATTTAATTTATATCAGATTAATCGTAAACTATCATCCAAGTTAATTAATTATCTTTGAGAAGGATGGTATTACTTTGACGAAGTTATTCTCCATCTTTCGAAAGAATATATCTTCAAAACTTAAAAAGAGAAACAAAATTATAAAGAGGATCTCGATTTTCTTCTGAATAAAATATTCACGTTGTATATATTATTTCATTGATTTATTTATCTTTTTTTACATTTTTAAATTCGAATTTTTTTGTAAACAATCAAATTTTCCACACATTCGATCGTAAAGATTTCTAATTATTATAATCATCTTATTAATTCAATGAATTTAATTTCGATACGTACTCACGGATATATACACACGTGAAATGAATTTTGATTAAAATTAAAATGATTTCGATACGTTTTAATATAAAATACAATAATGAATATAATAAAATAAACGAAATTGAATGTATATAAGTTTTGTACCTATTCGATTTCGTTAACACGTGATATAAGTTTCACTTCAATTTCAATTTCAAACTTTTATTTTCTTTTTTTCTAAATGAGAATAAAACTAAACAAATGATATTAACATTTCCATATAATAAAGAAACAAAATGATTGCAACGATACAACACAGAACTCATCGCAAATGAAATAGAACAAGAGTTAATTATTATATTATAATATATTAAATGTAATTAGAATGAAATTTTTGTAATTATGAAAAAAACATTTTAGAAGCAACGACCGTCGTTGTCGAATATTTTCTAACTGACGAAACGTGTGACTGACTGACTGACTGACTGACTGACTGACTGACTGAAAACTCGTTTCAGTTTCGAAAGCATAAAAAAGCGTGTGATGATAAAATGAATTCTCGTCTCTCTTTTTCTTTTTTTGTTCCCCTCTTTTTTTTTTGTTGTTTTTTTTCCTCTCGAATTAGTCGGATGGCCGAGTCTGGGTATCCGAGTAACGAGAAAATGGCAGATACACGAGGATGTTGACGTAACGAGATCGGACGGAGACATATTTGCTTTATTGCACGACGGATTACAACTCACTCGTAATTCTACTCTCTCACACACACTCACTCTTATTTCCTATCCTTCTCTTTCTCATATATGATACGCATAAATGCACATAAACGTGTGTACACACGCGTATACGTTCCTCCTCATAGATCCATTTGTAATCTGATATGAATTATCATTGAATGAATTGTGGGTGCGAATCGAACAATGCAGGAAATCCTTCGAAAACGGATTATTAAACAATGCATTATAATTATCGTTAGATCTTTCGAATTCCTTATGGGAAAACTTTTCGAGAAATAATCGAGATTCATACTATATACATACCATAGACAATAAGCATGCAACAACAATAGGCGTGCCCTAAATTGAAGAACAATATCGAATAGATATCCAAAATTGCCCGTAAGATTATTAATCGAGTAAAAATTTAAATCAGATTATCAATTATTTATGATTCATTGTAAGTTAATAATAAGTTTTCTATTGAAAAACTTCTGTGGATTATTCTTTTGTACATTTTTTTTTTTTTTCTTTTCAAATTTATGCTCGCGTCATCGTCGGAAAAATATTTTCATGATTTTCCTTTGGATAAATGAGAATTTTTCTTATAAGAAACCGAAATAAATGAAAGAAAGAAAAAATAAGTTTCGATCGTATTTCTTTTTTTATCGTTCACGTGTACACGCGTGCGTTTGTATGTGTGTGTGTGTGTGTGTATGTGTGTATAGACAAATTTTCTTTAAAAAGTATCGAACGTTGTAAGGGAAACGTGGAATGATAAAGGAGGCAAAGCATGCCCGTCGAAAACGTCGGAACTTTTATGATATTTTCTTGGTATTTCTTTGAGACCATGGCATCCATAAATTTTGTCCAATTTTAATATTTTCTCCCGGGTAAGTTTAAAAAAGTTGTCCCGAAAGAGAAAGGGAATAAGAGGGGACCTTTTAAAAGTAGAATCGTTCCTTCTTCATTACAGATACTTATATGTATGGTTTTGATATTCACATTCGATTAATTTCAATATATAAATGATTTAGATAAATATTTAATATAATTATAATCAAATATTATTATATGTAATATTTAATTGAGATCAGTATTAAAAAACGATGAATATTTGAAAACAGATGATTCATTTTCTACAATGAAATCAAATATTACTAACCATAAGAAAATATATTCATCTGAACATAATCCTTGTCTAACTATAAATACCGATTATCTTTTTATGCTATATATATATTATAATTTATAAATATCTCATTTATTTTTGTTATTATTGTTTATATTCACACGTATACTGATTCATTTCTTAAGAAAATACCGATTAAATAAATATCATTATGTAATACACGTCTTATCAAAGAGAAATAATTTTAACACAATTAGAAGATAAGTTTAATATTGAAAATGGAAAAAAAAAATGTATAAAAATATTCCTTTCATTTAATTATAACACGAAATGTTTCGTCGAAGCGTGAAAATGATCGAACAACATTTCCTCGTACTTTATAGCTTACCATCGTACGATCCAACCCTTTTGATATAATCTAATCGTTACTAATAAAGTTCACTTTTAATTCGCACCCTTTCCTTTTCTCTTTTTTCTTTTTATTTCGAAAGCTATTGAGTTCGTAGTGCAAACGTCGAATCTTTTACCAATCGTACAACCCCTTTTCACCTTCACCCACACATATACACATGTACAAAATGTATATATATCTAGCTACGTACCTATACTTGCCTACCTACCGTCAATAACGGCATACACGTTATTTGAAATGAAATTGCACTCGATCGAATATCGTGTCTATGGATGGAGTCGATCAAAGAATTTGAAATCGTTGCAAATATTACCATATATTTGTTTTCCTTTTTCTTTTTTCTTTGTTCCTTTCACTTTATAAAATCATAGAAAAATGCAAAACGATTCGTTTTCATTCGCGCGTTTGTCCTTATAATAGTTACAATTTCAATCCTTTCACCTATCAGACTTTCTTCCGCCCTCTCCCCCCCCCCACCGCCGCCCCGAAATTTTCGTATCAGTAAATAAACTTTATCTACGATTTATCATCATTGGAAAATCGTTGTTTTAAGCGCGTAATATAATTATAAAACGTTTCGAACGGTTTTTTTTTCTTTTCTTACCTTCATTGGATTCCGGAAAAAAGGGCACACTCGAGTAATTAATTTTATTTTTCTTCATTTTGTTATATTGCATATTTATTGTATATATATATATGTGTATTATGTGATATATTTGATGTATTGGTGTGAGCGTCAGGTATGTGCGATCAAGCCGAGAAGTGAAATGATGAAATTACGTTCGGTTCCGATTGGAGCAGACGATTCAAACGTATCTATCCATTTTCATGAGATACGGAAAAAAAGAGAGAGAGAGAGAGATGTAAAGAATGATTAATATCATCAGAAAGAGAGAGATAGAGGAAATCAAAATCACGAGGGAGGAATGAAGGGTGGGAGGCAGAGGTGGAGGGAGAGGGGGAATTTAAAAAAAGGATACAGGAAGGAAAAAAAAAAAAAAAAAAAAGAAACAATGGGATAAAAAATAGTTCGTCCACTCGGAGAGTGGTGAACGAACGTCCGGAAAAACAATGGTGGCAGGTGTCTTTTCCGAATGCCGCCAACTGTTTTTGTGACACTCTAATGCGTATCGATGGAAGGAAGGAAGGAAGGAAGGAAGGAAGGAAGGGTGATATCGCCAGGATGCAGAACGTTTCTTTCACGAACAACGACCAAACTATCCGAGATTAATGTCTTTTACTCGAAGTTGAAAAATCGTGAGCGATGTATTGCGACGGTTTGTCATTAAAAAACAAAAAACAAAAAAAAAATAAAGAAAACGAATCTCGACACAAATAAAAAGGGAGATGAAAAAGAAGAAAACAAAAATAGTACGAAGGTAAATATTATAAATGTAATAAAAGGTTCCCCCAACGCGTTCTTCTCGTTTCATTTCATATCTATTAATAATTAATTCGATTAACTAATGTACGTTCGATACATAACGTTACGATTGAAAACAATAAAATGAGAGAGAGAGAGAAGGAAAGAAAGGAATATAATATTATGATATAAAAATAATGAGAAGAGAAATGTGCAAAATAATTTATATATGTATTTTATAAAGAGAACGCGTATTAATTTATTCCGAAGTTAAAAATTGATCGGAATACGTAAAAATATAAATCCGATACTTAATTCGTTATCACCGGTCATTATTAATATTAATATTATTATTATTAGTATTATTATCTCTCGTCCGTTTTATTTTTCTTCTCTCTCTCTCTCTCTTTCGCTTTCTCTTATGTTTATATACAATATATTTTATTTATATGTTATTCAATAAAGATAGTTAGCAATTCTTTTCGTTTCGTTCTAGCACGAAAGTTATTACTCGTGTATTTTTGTAAAAAGAGAAAGATTCGATTCGTTCGTTTTTATATTTTTTTCTCACTTGTATACAATATGTGTATGCGTATGGGTGTGTGTTTTTTTTTTACATGAATCGATGTTTCGACAGTTTATTATCCGTTCTAGGATCGAAAGGATCAACGTGCCCGTAGATATATCCCAACTCGATTTAATGCGTTTCGTCGATGCGTTAATCCCGCCTCCGGGCATGTTTCAAATCTAATATCGTTGAGAAAATCCCATTTTCAAAAATATTTCACGCAGGTAAATACGCAATCTTTATTTTACTCCTATATTGATTTTTCTTCCTTTCCCTCTCCCCCCCCCCTTTTTTTTTATTACTTTTTTACTTTTTACGCAACATGCGTTAATTATTCAGAGAAATATCTCGAATGTATAATATATACAACATTTCATATTACTTTCTTAATCAATATTATTATTATTATTATTTATTAATAGTTGTATCAAGAATTCTTACATATTTATGAAATAATACATTTTTAAAAAGAGAGAAAAAAGAAAGTTACTTTTTAGATAATATTTTTTTTTTTTTTAAATTCCTACTTACAAAACGTAAAATTGCACGAGATTAAAGGTTAACCCGTAGTTCTGCTTTTAAATTGCTATCAAACGACATTAAAAGTAAAAAAAAAGAAAAAATGAAAGCATTTAAATGAAATAATCCTTTACTTGTGTACTTTAGATTGATTTTATTTCTCATCTATCGTATTGCTTAAATTGTTATTTGAAGAAAACAATTAATTATTTACGAAAAATATCAATTTTAAATAGGGAGGGGGAAGAAAAAAATAATGAAAAACAAATGTTTTTTTTTCTCTTTCCTTTTAAAATATTAAGTTCTGTAAAATGTTAAGTTGCCAAGATCAAAGACTACTCTTAGCTTTGCTTTTAAATTGCGATCATACGACATTAAAAAGAGAAAAAAAAAGGGAGAAAAAGAGAGAGAGAGAGAGAGAGAAATCTTGTGCTCGTTAAATCGTTTCAGCTCGTTTACAACGTTACGAGACGACGACGGAACTCGTTACATTTACGTTACGATCTCGGAAAAGGTGATTCTGTTGTTACCGGCGTCGTTTAAGGACTACGATGATCTTCAAAAACAATTGCCAATATACGAGACCTCAAAGGAATCAAATTTGACTTAATTTTGTCTATAGATTTATTTATTATAATTTTGTCTATTTTACATTTTTGACAAAAATTTGTTTCAACGATCAGACAATTTTCTAGAAGCTACATTTTTCAAAGGAAAAATCTTTTATTTTGAAATTGGATGCAGATGGGGTTCGAAAGGAAGCTCGAAATAAGGGTGGTCATCCCCTTAGAGGCAAAAACCCTAGTCGAATGTATGTAAACAAGCAAAGTGGTCGGATAGTGTAAACTCGCTAAGAAAATATTGAATGCTGAAGGGCTGAAGGGCCAGGGACAAAGAATATCATTGAAATTGATTTCTTCACCTTCTTATTTTTCTTTATACATGATATATCATTTGAAATAGTTTTTCAAAAATAAATCTTTCCTTTTTTAACGAGATGCATATAAACCATTTTATGAATTATTACCAAATAAATAATAAATGAATATAATTAAAATAAATAAATATATGTACTCTATATATGTAATCTATATAATAAAAAAATATGGAGAAGAGTAAGTTAACTATTAAGCTTTTGAAATAAAAATATGCTAACAATTCAACTGACAGGTAGCAAACAAAAGATTACATAATCTAGAAATATATAAAGGGAAAAAAAGAAAAAGAAAAAAAGAAAATGATAAAAGAATAAACGATAATACTACCAAGATAGGGTAAAATTTGGATAATATTTGTTGATTAAACTAGTCAAAGTTTCAAGTATGGCAAGATAAAAGAATCAACAAGAACGACCAGGTGAGAGCATGTAAATTATCTAAGAATATTTCTGAACTGATTTACTTCTTTTTCTCTTTTACCGTTCTTTTTTTTTTTTTTTTTTTCCTATTCGACAGGACCCCAAATGAATCTAAGAATTTCTCTTACATTCCAACTCATGTGGAAATCTTTCTATTTTCTTTTCCTCTTTCTATTCGTTTAAAATTTCGAATAAAAAGAAAAAGAGAAATGAGAGAGAGAAGAAGAAGAAAAAAATGAGAAAAAAAGAAAGAGAAAGGAGAGGAGAGAAAGAGAAAGAGAGAGAAATACTTTTTATTCGGGAGTAACTTTCGGTTTACCTACTCCGCAGAATCGAAAGGAGAAAAGTCCGTTTTCTAACCGTACGAAAGGAAAAGTCCATCGTAGAGGAGGATCCTCAGAGTTGGAAGGACCAAGTCGAAAGACGAGGCAAATAAGATTCAAGCGAATCTACGGTTACGTCTCTATAGCTTAAAAGCAACCCACCCACCCATTCCCAATCCTCCTTAGTTTCCTTCAAAGATTCTTTCTTCTTTTTCTTTCTTCGATCCTTTTTTTTTATTTTCTTTTTCGTGTGTTTTTGCCTCTTTTTTTTGTTTGTTTGTTGAAAATCGACTCGGAAAAATTCATTTTTTTCCGAATGAGTTTGTTCTATTTTAATGTTTAATACTATAACTTTTATCTGTATATATATGTGTGAGTGTGTATATATAAACGAAGATCGACAATTGCAGTGTATTTACAATTATATATTTTTATAATCATAAGGATAAAAAAATAATACATCGATATGTTTCATTATATTGACATTTGTTTGAAATATATTTTTTAAAATAATATTTTTCGAATCCTGATTAAATATTATATATTAGTAAATAAAACGATTGGACGATACGTTTAAATTTGTATTTCCATGCATATGTATATATATATATATATATACATATATATACATGTTTCACATTCGAGTAACATTTGCATTTGGTACTCGTGACCGAAGCGTATTACCGCATTAAACGTGGATGCTATTACATGCCATTATCTTATATTGCGTGTAATGTACAACGTAATTTCTAAAAGGCTTTCCTCCACCGATGCGTGTACGTACGCCTGGAACGCGAATAAACGCGGCTTATCATAGCGAAAATTAACACGATTTTCACACTGAACTTGTATGCCTCGATCAAATTTACGATTAACTTTTATCCCCTATCTCTGTTTAATATCATACCTGATTGAGATTGATACGACTAATTCCGCAATGTTCGTTATTGCGATAATAAATATGACGCGAAATAAATCATTCTTATTAAACAAAATATCATACGTGTATATATATATAAGTATCATACTTTGTTTAAAAACAATGATTTTATCCTTAATTACAAGAATTACAAGAATTATAATTTTATTTTATATAAATTACTTAAAATAATATGCGAACGAAATAATAAATAATTTTCTTGAAAAATCTTTGCCTACCATTTTATTAACATAATTTATTCAATAATTCACCACGCGCGGTTTATTTCTTTAACGAAAAAAAATATCCAATGAAATTTTCTCCAGCTATATATATATATATTCCAACTGGTAAATTAAAAAACATTGTTTCCCCGTGATCACGTATGTTCATGCACACGTGCTCGAAATATACAGGGCGTAAGCTGTCCGATTTATTCTCGAATTTGAATAACGCGAAGGCAATAACTGTCTACCGCGTGCCGATATTACAAATTTGTTTCGATGATATGTCGTTGCGATATGTATATCTAAATAACGAGGAGAATTTCGTCTACTAAATAATAAATAAATAAAATAAATAATAAAAATATACGTATACAAATGTACGTAGAAAAATCAAAATCAAAAATAAATCAGAAAGAAAGTACGATAAAGAAAGAGAGAGAGAGAGAGAGAGAGAGAGAGAGAGAGAGAGAGAGAGAGAGAGAGAGAGAGAGAGAGAGAGAGAGAGAGAGAGAGAGAGAGAAGAGATGGGGATAGAATGGTAGGGGGGGGGAGGAGAATAAAGGTTGGGAGAGTTTGTAGAGGGAGAAAACAAATTTACACTTTCAACGTGATGTTGTATTAGTATCCTCGTACGATATTTTAATTGGCACGATTTGATTATGGAACCTCCCCCCCCCCTCTCACTCCCCTCCCCTCCCCACCCCCGTCTCTCTCGTTTCGATCATATTTATTACGAAAATATATTATACGAGTAAATATTTCGTCGGTAGATAGATTACGTTTGTCAAAGGGTACTTGGATTTTTATCGAACAACGTTGGTGTACGATCTTCTCTCTAACGGCGACGAACAAATTCACGATCGGCAAATAAACCGGTATCGATGTTTAATTACTCCCAAAATTACGTCCAATTTCCCGCGGCTAACAATAAGTCATTAATTAATGCTTACCGTACTGAATTTTCTTCTCATGCGTAAAGTGCGTATCATAATTTGACAATTTTATAATCTCTCTCACTCTCTCTCACTCACTCTCTTTCTCTCTCTTTTTTTCTTTCTCTACAAGGTGGTGGTAGAGAGATAAGCTTGAAAATGATTTTCTTTTTCTTTTTCTTTTTTCCTACCCCCACGAGCGATTAGAAAAATTGTACAATCAATTTTATATTACATTTATCGTTCGTTGTTTTTTTTTTTTTTTATATACTAAACAAATTAGTATCATTCTTATAGATTAAATTATACCGAATAAAGTTTAAGATTGAAATATCTCTATGATTTATTATCGATTTGAGAAAATAAAAGAATATTTGTCAGTAAGGTAGAATAAAAGATATCGTAAATCGTTTCTTCAAATGTTTCAAGTGAGAATTCGCGATTGAGAAACATGCGAAAACAGTAAAAAAACCCTTGGAACATGTAGATCACTTGTATTTTAACTGCAAAGACAGTCTCATCCAGCAAGCTGTTCCAAATGTCTTACATTGTTCAGTTACTTAAGTAAAAAATAAAAATCACCGCAAATACAAACTTTTAACAGCCAATCAAATTACAACACAGGGACTTATTCTCTCTTTTATAATCGTTAACGCACCTGATACTTTCACTCTTAATTTATTATAATAATGTTCAACAATAATGTAAAACTAATGTTAAACCCTTCTCAAACAATTGAATGACAGACTTGTAATATATATTAACGAGTTAGAGAAATTTCAGATTTTTTCAGTACATAATAAGAATCTCAGCTAAACATGAATCCTAAATTCTTGTATATATACATATAAGAATAAACATATATTAAAATGTATAAAAATAATCCTAAATATTCGATATATTTCAACAAAGTATTTGGTATATTATGTTAATATTTCACCATATAAATCTTATACGTGAATCTTATATATACGATTAATCATATTCATGACTCATTAATTATTCGCAAAAAATTATTCGTAGACAATTGAATGCAAATTTACGAACGTTGAGATATAAAAAAAAAAAAAATTAAACAAAAACAAAGAGACGAAAATTAAATGTTCATTGTTCATTCGATTAGTGTCCTTATCGGAGGAAAGACAAAGCGAAAAAAAAAATATATATATATATTATATATAAAACAGAGGGGAGAGAAAAATCTTTTTCTTTTTTTCTTTTTTTTTCATGTCAGTGGACACGAAAATTACGAGAACCATTAAAGATCCCTAAAAGGATACGCCGAAGGAAACGTCACGGGGCGTCGTTCAAAGTTTACGATCGCCAACGTTGCTTCCCGTTCCGCTTCCGTTCCTTCTATATTCCGCATCTCTGCGTCCTCTTTACGGCCCTTTTAAAACACCCTTTAGTTCGAACCTTCGGTGGGGCTGGGGGGGGGGAGAAGGGGATGCTCTAACTTGAAAGATTTATCGCGAACAACCTGATATGAAAATGAAATGAGTTACTTTTCTTTTCGAGGACGTTATTATATAATTAAAAAAAAAAAAAAATAGAATAAAACTTCCTTTTCAAAACACTGCTTCTTCATTTTTTCTTCTCCACCCCCCTCCCGCTTCTATCTATTAAATATATAATATATATTTATTATTTTATTATTTTATATTTTATGTATATATTTAAATATTATGCAAAACAAACGCATAAGATAATATCTAAAGAGAAAATATTTTATTCGTAGAAAAAGAGAAACGAAAGTTACTATTTCGATGATAATTTTACAACGAGATAATATTTGTTATATATTTGAAATAATATCTAAAAGAAAATATTTGTCAGAAAGTAAAATGATGTTACTTTGTGTCGATGATAAATTGTGTGTTTTCTTTTTAAATTACTTCTTCACTCTTATCCATTTATTTGAATTAATAAATATTATACCTTGGGAAATATGTTCTTACGAAAAAAATAATAAAATAATAAATTTATTCGAACAAAGAGAGATTAGATTCGATATTTCTTTTCTATTTGTTTCGATATTGTCAAAGTACTGAAAAAAAAAAAAAATCAATAACTAAATTAATTACAAAGCAAAAAATATTGAATTTAATAGATACATACATAGGCATTATTATTATTATTATTATTATTATTATTCGCAAATTTACGAGAGATGATAATTCTCTTCGTTCTCATTCTTTATGTTTTCGTTGAATTTATGAAAGAGTACGAGCTGGTATTAAACAAATTTACAAAGATCCCACTCGTTAACGAACGTCCGTATTCGTTAATAATTTTTAATGGCTCGTACGAGCTGAAATACATCGTTGAAAATTTGACGGTACTCCTATTTGAGTGCGTATCCAACATCCGATTTCGATATACACGAACCTCTACCTATGTCACTTCGATTCGATAGTCATTCGATAGCCACTCGATATACCTACTATCCAATCAAATTTAGCCCGGGAAAGTAATCGGTACGATAATAGCATATGTAAAGTGATCCATCGAATATGTAATATTCATGTTCTTTGTTGGATATAACGTAACAGTAAAGTTGATTTTCAATGACACTTAGCATGTCGCGCGTTAAATAGAAATAATATTGGAAAAAGGGCAAAAAGAAAGAATAACATTATTCTGATTTGAAATGAAGTAGAATAAAAATGAGGAAAAAAAAAAACAAAAAAAGAACGACAGAGAAATCTATTCGGATTTGAAATGGGGTAGAAAAAAAGACGGGGAGGAAAGGAAAAAAGAAGAAAGAAAAGAAAAATACGGATTAGGAAATCTGTCCTGTCATTTTTATAAACGTTAAATCGATTTTTCGTAGAAAAATTAGGATTCTTCTATAATAAGAGAGAGAGAGAACGTTCTTTCAAAGCTCAATAATAAAGTAAATTAATAAGTTTGACTTAGTGCCAAGAAAGAAAAAGCTTGGAATGAAGAGTCCACCATAACGGAACAGCTTTCTTACGATTCTCTAGGCGAAACTTAAAGAAAGGTTTCGCTTCGTTGATTCTTCGTTTCGTAAGACTTTCTTATTCGAAGATAGAACGATTCTCACTCGTTCGAATGTATATATATATATATTATATATTATATATATATATATATATATATATATATATATACAGACATGTAACTCGGGATAGAGATCGAGTTTTACGAACGGTATTATCCGATGTATATACCTACTTTCCGTTCCCGAATACTAATTACATTATTTATACATGTAGGTCAGAGATTTTGCATTTCTAACGACATAACGATATATCCCAGTATTACATTTTCCTATCGTTTGTTTTAAACATTCGCCCTAATGTTATTACACATTTAGATATTTACACGAATTCTCAATAATTTATCACACACACACATACAAATTCTACACATATAGAGATTATATTATTCAGACAGTTGGTACAATCGGTACAGGGTAAGCTTGGTTTTACATTTATAGAAAAAGAAAATAAAATAAATCGTAATAAAAAGAATAAAGTATTTTAACCATTTCGTTTATATAGGTACACGTTATAATCAAATATTTCGATCTACGTAAGAATATTATTACGAGTGTTATCATGCATTAGGATTGCTTTTATTATTTAATAATAATAGAAATTTTGTTGATCGTGCATATTGATAGACGTGATTTCGCGTACGGCAAAACGATACGACAATTATGATACGTTTAACGTTTCGTTTGATAGAAAATCGTGTTAACAAAAATTGAACGTTTAAATATATTTTCTGTAAATATTAAAATTAATGATAATAATCATGGAAAAAGAAATTGTATTAAATTAATCTCTGTTCTTTACTTACAATTAGTATTATCATCCTTCTTATATTCGGATAACAACGATTTGAAATTCTTTGTTTTATTATTTTAAATTATTAGTGTTATGTCATCCTCACAGTTCGACTGATAACGAAAGACTAAACGTACATAGATGAAAATAAGTTAAACGGTCTAATACAAAAAATGTAAATATTATATTGAACAACGTATAGAAAAGCGCTAACGAAAAAGGACTGTTTTGAAATAATAATTAATAGGATATAATATACATATACAAGGTGTTAACAAAAAAATCATTTAATATTTATATAGCAAAGAAAAATGTTTATATCTCAGAAATGGTTGACCTTTCGAACTATGTTTAACTAAAGCTTTTTTACTTCGTACAGTGCATCCTATATACCATATAAATATTGAATGGTCTTTTTTTTTTTTGAACACCCTCTATACCTATGTCATATACGTATGCATACTTTGGACAATTTTTAAACACGATATTTTCGATAACCCCTACTTCAAATGAAAAAATATTACTCTTTCCTTTTCAACTTATATTTTTACAACCAGTCCGGTTGTATACCACTCGTCCATAGGATACACTCTCTATATTTATTTATTTACATCTATGTATACATCTCTGATAATAAATCGAGAGTATGTCTCTCGTTGAGAATAAAAATAATGAATTGCAACTCGAGTATAAATTGCATAGGAAAGTATTACATACATTAAAAAAAAAAAAAAAGAAAGGAAAAAGAAAAGAAAGAAAAAAAAAAAAAATACAAATAGAACAAAACTTAACGGAAGTAGGATTTTAATTACGCGAGTTTTTACCGGTCCGCAATTAATTGTAAGTATTGCGAGTAAATATGAAAGAAAAGAACAAAAGATAAAAAAAAGTATAGGAGAGTAACGTTGGAAACAGAGATGCACACAATTTTCTATTCACTTTATGCGTGGATATCGATGAAAGAAACTAACTATCCCATTCATTCATCCCTTTTAAATTAGCACGCTAATGGATCATACTCGTTCGGAATGAAATTGTTACTAGCTTTGATCTCCTCGATTACAAGCGTAAATAGAAATTTTCTATTTAAAACTCAGCGACTCCTACTTTTAATATACAAACTGATCTCGCTGTTTCTATAAATATATGAATAGAACCGATTAAATTCGAGTCTCAGTTAATAAATCAAAAATTTTTATTATCCAAAAAACAAAATTAAAAAAATCAATTCTTTAATATCCGTACTCGTGTTACGAATTCTAATAAAGTTAAAACCCGTCAACGTGATTCCTTACCTTCAACTTCCGACCCTTAACAATCTTATCTCTCATCCGTAAAATTTCATAACGATTGTGGGAACGAAACGAGTATTACGTTATTATAGTTCGTAACCCCAGCCAGACGAATCGACATATCGTTTATTATGGAAGAAAAAAGATACGAGTTGCACGACGGTGAATGGATAGAAAACGAAAAGAACAACAAAAAGAACAGAAACAAAAAAGAAAAGAAAGAAATACGAACAGAGGACGATGAGATATGAAAAGGGGGGAAAAAAAAAAGAAAGAAAGTAAAGAGTTAAAAAGAAAGAAAATAGAAGATAGGGGAATGACGATTCGAATCAGCGAAATGAGAAACAATGATACTTCTATAATTATGAGAATATCGGCAATGTATGCACGAATACACTTTATGTTTGAATACACTTATATACCATATATGTAACGCTTGTATAGAGTTATAGAGACACGTGTGAGTAATAGGAGAAAGTGGGTGGGTGTCTGAGCATGTTCATTGAATCATGCAACGCAACCTACCACCGTGATTATTAATCACGGATGACTGGACGAAGATCCATAGGTGTTCACGTTCCACGAAACGAACACGTTGTCTTTGAGTGTTGCTCGTATGCTACTCGGCTTAATTACCAGAAAAGCCACTTCCCCCTTCTAACCCCCTTCTAACCCCTCTTCTAACACCCGTTATTACCTCCTTACGATGATCACTACCATCACATTACCATCAATACCACTAACACCATCACAATAATCTTTTGTTAATATCTCCCCCATTAACATTTGACTCCAGCATATCTTCCTTTCGTGATCATTGATTATTATTCGTAGGAGACTCGATTGTTCGTTCGATTATTATACCCAGACGTCTTTTGTGTTTCCTATCTTCTTGAAAATGGCTTAGCGAATCAGTATAGATTTTTTGTTTTGTTTTGTTTTTTCCGTATGATATGAGAAATAGGAAATATAATTATTCCTATGTAAAAAAAGTTATTTCATTTGATTATAATTAATGAAGATAAATTCATCTGTTTTACGTTTAATAATATTAAAAAGTCGAATTAGACGTTTAGGATTATTTGATCTTTTAATTTACGAGAATATAATTTAGATGAATAACTTCTTAATGTATTTTTGAAATAAAAAATTACTAATTTTATTCGCGCGTTCAATTAATTCTTTATGAAAAGATAATCAATGAAGGTTCGCGTTCAATCGTTGTGATTAAAATTAATAAATAATATAATGGAAAGTATATTTTGTAATATTATTATTATTATGAAATAAACATTAAAAAAGAAGAGAGAGAGAGAGAGAAAATTTTCCGTTATATTATTATTACAAAATGAAATAAAATTTCTTTTCCCAATATATTTAACAAGTACATATCATTTAATTTATAAACCAGCACAAATTGTAATACCTTGTTCAGTATTTTTCTCAATATCATGTTCCATGATTTGAAAAAGAACACTCGTTGATCACCGTTCACACATCACTGACATTTAACGCCAACGAACAAGAGGAAACTGACATTAGATAATAGTTAGTTCTCCCACTCTACCATCTTAAAGTATCCTCTAACTAATTTAGATTTAACGAGATACGAAATGTCTTGGAAACGTAATCGATTCATATAATCAATGTTGCAATGTTTATGTTTCATCATCTTGTAAAAAAAAAGTATTGATAAATCCGATAGATAATACCGAATGACACATATATTATTAATACTAAACTTTCATTCGCGAGGAATCCAGTCATCATATTATATCTGTTGATCGTTAAATATTTGATTATTCAAATGAAATTTTCGCGAGTTAAAATAATGTTTCACGTTTTAACGTGATAATTAATTTTTCAATAATTAAAAAAGAAATAGAAATGAGAGACAAAAGTTCTTGTACTTTTTAATTCTACATATATAATATTAAGAAACAAGAAATAAATATTTTGTTTTTGTTCAAAAGCCAACTCCTTTTCCTAAAGGATTATTTGGAAAAAGCAATCGTGGTCGATTAACGTTGTCCAGGGGAAACGAAGGTTGCTTTCTCGCGAAATTGTTTTTCCTATCTTACACTACTCGCGACGTCCATTTCCTTCTAACATAAATTTTCAAGGGGGGGGGAGGGGGTAAGGGAAGGGAAGGGAAAAAATGGTATTACAGAGTCGATTTCTTCTTCGTTTAAGGGAGAAAAAGGGAATAAAAAGAGGAAAGAAGAAAGTTTACCCGGTTTACTCAGTGACAGCTTGACAAACACTGATTACGGAAAATCCAAAGACGAGGAGATAAAGCACGGGCTCGTCGATTTCTTTTATCGGCCTAAATTGCGGTCGTTATCGGAAGAATTTCCGCCGTGCTTCGAATCGGCTTGTATTATTTCTTTCCTTTCCTCTATCTTCTTTTTTGTATTTTACGTTCAATGGGAACGGGGAAAAAGAAATACGAACGCGATTGAGACAAAACGAAATTGTTAACAAACTTTTACGTAAACCTTTTTATTCTTACCTTATTTCTTTAACGTGTGTATAATAAATAACGTTAATAATTATCGAATAATATATCGGATAGGTATTATACTACACAAAGGAATTAGAATTTTTCTATGAATTCATTTAACTGATGTGAGAAAATCGTTATAGACACGTCTGAAACTAACATAACCGTTGCAAAGAGCGTAAGCGGAATATATTACTCCCTTTATGAGGGTGTATCGTTAATTAAAATTATGTAAACTCGATATATTCGTGTTAAACATTCAATTAACTGGCACGATATCAGCTAACAGGGGTAGATGGTGGGGGGTGGGAAAGGAGAGGAGGAAATGATACTGTGAGAGATGAGAATATATGTCTCGTCAGCGAAAAACATGTTATTTAAACTATGAGATAGAAAGTGAAAGAGAACAAGAGAGTGAGGGAAAGGGAGATAGGGAGAGAGAGAGAGAAAAAGTTTGATTAACAACATTCGTGTCCATTGTGCAAATAAAAGTTTCATTATTAAATCACTTCCTTTTTGTAAATATTGATCAACCTATTAAATTTGTTATCAATCGATAAAGAATCGCATTATCGAAACCAATAAAACATATATGGATAGATAGATAGATAGATGGTTAGATAGATAGATAGATAGATGGATTAATTCATTTCAATTATAATTCGTTTATGTTGAAATTTTGTACGTTATTGCGTAGGATGCATTTACAGATATGGTGCGTAACAATATCAGCAACCGAAAATATCTTTCTCCACCGTGTTGTTCATTACAACCTGTTCGTACATATGAAACTCATTATAGTTCGAGCATCATTCGAATAGTTTCGAAACAAATGTTTGCATAAGATAATTACACGAATTCATTATCCTCTTTTGAACGATTAATCGAGATAATAATTATTCTATCTAATTATACAAACGATTTCTCACTATTTATTACAATAATAATAATAATAATAATAATAATGATAGTAACAATGTTACAAGTAATTTATTTAAACTTAACTTTAACTGTTATCTATATTCTCGAATACTCTTGTATTTATTTAATAAGTATTTTTATTATTTTACGATGTATATCTCTTGTAAAATAATTGAATCAGTATATATATGTATAATATGCTGATTAATATATATATATACATTTAAATATTAAATTCTATATAAAAATCATTAAGTATCAGTACGAAGTTGCATTTTGCGCTTTTAATTAGACAGCTTATATTATTACATATTAACTTTTACATCCGATGGCATCGAAGTGGCTTTTAAAATTTACGTTCAAACACCACCACCAATGCTCCGTTACATCGAATTATTTTCATTTAAATACAAAATTGAATTTCCATTTATAATAACATAATAATGACGCCATTAATTATTTAAAGAAATCGCAAATATAAGATCTTACCAGAAAAATATTATAATTTGTAAGCGTATTAAAATTCGAGTTTAAAAAAAAAAAAAAATAAGAAAAACGAAACAAGAAAAGTTTCGAATATAAAAGGGTTTAATATTTGATTTTAAATACCTATACACCCAATGTAGGGTACGACAAATCACAGGGCTTAACCATTAATATTTTTTCTCTTTTTTCTCTATTAATTTTTCGTTTAATGTCGGGGTCAAAATCTGAATATTCGAAATCGTAAATCGTTCGATTAAACGTCGTTCCAGTTGAAACGAGATTTCAAAAAGACTAGAATTTTCCTTTCTTTTTTTTTGTTTTAATTCTAAAGTACAAGTAAAAAAGTCAGGGTAGAAAAAGAACATGTAATAGTAGTAGTAGTAGTAGTAGTAGTAGTAGTAGTAGTAGTAGATGTAACTACTAAGTTTTACTGCTTCACCCAATCGAAATATTCTTCGAAGTTGGGAGATTCGGAGCGTTTAATTAAATTAACGTTACGGGGGGKGGGGGGGGGGGGGGGGGGGGATGGGTAGGAAGGTAGGTGTCTGGTTGGCTGATTGCCTAGCTAGCTGCAATGTCCGCTTACAATTACACGCTTCGTACAGCTAATCGTTGGACTTAAGCTTCAATTAGCAAGTAGCTTCGGTTGAGGATGGAAATACTAGTTGATGTTCTCTATCTCTCTTTATCTTTCTATCCTATTTATCCTCCCATCTATCTTATTCTTTCTTTCTTTCAAGATTTCCATTTTCGTTTCAACGTGGTGTCCACTCGTTCTATTTGAAAAGAAAAGAAAAAAAAAAATACATAAAGGAAAGAAAAATAAAGATAAAAGTAAGAAACATACACCTGGAAGACTGTGTTTCCTTCTTGAACTTGTTAATTAAACACCGTTGAAGTAACGACTGTTAGTCTTTCTCTTTCTCAAAAAGTCACGTGTTTTTACGAGCTTCTCCTCTTTTCACCTTTTAAAAATACAATACACTTACTAGACGAATATAGACAGTAGTAATAGTAGTAGTAGTAGTAGTATTGAGGTTGAATACTTCGTAGTAATTACTACCACCTACCAAATATCAAAACTATCGACCAAGTCGATTCAAAACTATGGGGACCACGGAGTAAGATATATTAGTTAACGCAAACGTGAGACAACAAAGGAGAAATAGAAAGAGAATTAGAGAGAGAGAGAGAGAAAGAGGGATGGGTGAGTGAATAGGTGAGTGAATAGGTGAGAGAGTGAGTGAGAAAGAGACAAAGTTTCGTGAAACTGGAGTTTCGAATTACTCCTTCATTCATAATCGTTTCTCTAGAGTAGCACTATCTTATCCATCTCTCTTCTCCCCCCCCCCTCCCACCCCGTTCTTCCACCTTTTCGTGGATGATCATTGTATCACGATAGCCAGAGAATCACACAGACCATCTCTATCTCATTCGATCAATGTTACGATCGCTAGGGACGGGTCGAAGTTCAACTGCCATTCAGGAAACTAGACTTGGAAACTACGTTTTCGCGTGAGCACACCCCTAAACCACCCCCCTGAACCCCCACCCATTCCGTTTCTCATCCTCTTTCTTCCTCCTTTCCCTATTCTCGATTCTCTCTCTCTTCTCTATTTTAACATCACCATATTCCTTCTGAAACGTACGTAAGTAAGTACTTATGTACTTGCGCGCGTACTTTTGTTTCCTAACAAAGGAATCTAGCAACGAGAATTTCTGTATTGTTTGACATTCGTGATAATGCACACTAGCTTGCCTCCTTTGCAGTCATGAATTAGCAACTACCTGGCAAATGTTCCGAGACTCTTTACTACTGTGCTATCAACTATTACTCTAATAGTAACAACGATGTCTATTTTCACAATCCACGATTATTTAAACTAATTTAAGTAGAATAATATTTTGTCAAGTGAATTAATTATTATTTCTTTAAAGACGTTGTTCTATAATTTGTCTTATTAGAGAATGGTTAAGTCGTAATGGCATTCTAAAAACATAACTACACGAATTTCGATTTTGTAATACAATGCAATGCATTGCGAGATTTATTAAAGTAAGTTTTTCTATTAATCCATTTTTACGTATATAAATATACCGTGTTTTTCATTAACCCTTTTAGTGCAGTATAATTATATAACGTTAATAACAACATTTGAGAAAAATAATGACTACGATATATATATATATCATTTTGAGTTCATATTTTTTCCTAATCATTTTCAACACAAACGTTATTGTCGTTAAATTTATTTATCCCTTCATTTCGTAATGATATATGTTTTTTTCTTTATGATTTTTTTCTTTAACGATAGATTAATATTTACCGGCGTATAAACGATTGCCGCCTATTCTCCAGACGCCAAATCCAATTAAATATGAAATTTTGTGTATTTCTAATGGAAATACGGGGACAAAAAGGAAAAAAAGAAAAAAACAGATCATTTGAAAGGTAAAGGAAGAAGAATAAAGAAAATAGACCAATGGATATCCGAAAAAGAAAAAAGAAAAAAAAAGACGATAACGCCATTCTAAGTGAAATAAAAACAGGAAGAAAGGTTTCGGATTGTATAAATGGAAAAGGTAGAGAAGGAAACATTACAGACACGATTTCCCACTGGCCGGTACTACTATTGGCATCCGATGAACGGGACAGAAGAACAGCTGGAATTGGCTCCGATGGTTTATATTTATGGATTGAATTCTCTTTCTGTTCGGTTCACCCTCCCCATATCTGTATCGTTTGGTAAAGAAAAGAAATGATAAAAAAAAAAAAAGAAGAGTTCGAAAGTAGAAGTAGAAAAAGAATAGAAAAATGAGGAAAGGAAGGAAAGAAAGAAAGAAAGAAAGATAAAAAATGAAAAAAAATGGAAGAAGAGGGTCGGGAAAATAGGGTGAGAGGGGGGGGGTTGAAATCATTCATTCCGTTTGATCCCACCTAACCGTGATATCTTTTCCGGGAATTCTTTTGCTATGAAGTTTCGTGTCCACATCGAAAAAAGAAATGGAAAGATAAAAAAAAGAAAAGTATGCTTGACTATTGAAGATTGGAAGTGAAGTTTTTTTTTTTTCCCCTGAACCCTTCCCATCCCCCATCCAAGATACACACACGTACAAAGAATATATATAAATATATATATATGTAGAGATGTATATCCTAAGTTTAACGTGACATATACAGAGCGTCTCCATTGTTCACAATTTTCAGTCAATATCAGTGAACTCGTACGGCCGTGAAATCTACTTTACTTGTCCGAGAGAGCTTGTTGCAAAAGATCGAATTGATGGTAGGGTGGGTATTGCTCTGAATGCTTCCATTGTGTCAAGTTATTGGCATAGATAAAGTCAATGCGTTAAAATGCGTCCCTGAATAGAATTACTAGCGGTGAACTTTGCGATTAATTTTCGATTATGATAGAATGTAATCTGCAAGTATTGTTTATGTTTATGTATGTATATGTATCTATACACTCATTGAACACGACGTTTAAACTAGATTAACTTTAATAAACTTGATTCTTCTTTTATATATATATTTATATTATTTTCTGTTACAATGATTATCTAAATTAGGAATGGTTATTAGTTTTTATCCGATAAAGTGGGTTCACCTGATTGTGCAAGGAAATAAATGTGTACAAATAAATGAACTTATCAAAATTTAAGATCTTAATCAAAGCTTATATCCCTTGGGAACGTCAATTTTTATTTCATATATATATATGTATATATGTATATATTTAAATAACATATAAATTTTAAGTTACTTTTCAGATATTATTTATTGTAAAATGATAAAGAAGATATAAAAGGAAAAAAGAAAAAGAGAAAAGAACTTAACTGCATTTATCAAGATACTTTAACAAAATCAAATAACCGACCATCTATCTAGTCGACGTATAGTATTCGTAGGACGCGTTAATTAAAATTTGTATACATTTGAAAAGTTTTCAAATTACT
>NW_014569570.1:103458-110386 GCF_001313835.1 Polistes canadensis
AAAAAAAAAATTAACTCTTTAAGTAAAGCGTGTATTTATTAAAATTTCTTTAACAAAAATTCAAATGACGACCAACCTTGATCTACAAAACTCATACGACGCGTTAATTAAAATTTGTATACAATTACAGAGAAAGATAAGCATATGGAAAACCACATACATACATATATATATATATATATATATATATATATATATGCAATGTAACACATATATTATTGATTGATATATAATATTATAGTTACTTTTTCTTCTTTTTTTTTTTTTTTTTTTTTTTTTTTTTTAAATATAATATAAAACAAAGCCAATTCTCTCTCTCTCTCTCTCTCTACATAGAACCAGTATGTCTTCTACCACAAGGTTATTTCACAATGTAAATTCCGAAGTTGGGTTGTACGAGCGATACGCGGCCGATAAAACGATGGTGAGAGAGAGAGAGAAAGAGAGAGAGAAAAAGAGAAAGAAAGAGGGTTGATACCGTACCATAGGAACATACCTCTCGACCCTTTCATCACGGTTATTTTCACCGGAAAGTTACCTCGATTTACGAATTCCAATCGCGAAGCGCAACGAGCTCAACGGCAATCTCAAGTTCGTTAATAAGCTCGCTCGTTTTTTCATCCCCTCGAGCAGCAACTTGGTCTATGGGGTGGGTAAAAAAGGTAGGAAGGGAGGGTGGATCGGTGGGGAGTTGGAAGAGGAACGACGTTAAAACGTTATTGAAACGAGTTGTTCTTCTATACTTTCTCCATTAACTCACGAATATTATCTTTCTTTATTTTACCCAACTGCGCAATGATCATTATAAAAATAATTATTATTTTCATTATTATATATATATATATATATATATATATATGTATATATACGAGGCGAGAACATTAACGAGCATTCGAAATCACATTAACAGGAATTATTCGAACGGCTAATAACGATTAACTCGTACAACGTGCAAACTAAAGCAACATAATGTAACACGCTGAGTTCTTGCTGGCGCAGCTGTTGTAATTATCGGGAATGAATGCTACGATTACTATAGTTTCTCCAAAGTTCTATTACTCCGGTGGCCAGTAATTTGTCGTCGAACGAATGAATATCGGAAGATTAAAAACCGTACCCTTCCTTTTCTCTCATAAAGTAACCACTTTTTTCCAATTCTATTATATATTCCATTCTACATACATATCACTATTACATATATATCTACATATTGAATATTGAAAACATATCTCATTGTCAGAAAATATTTTAACGTTTAACAATTTTTTAATATCCGATGGTTATTGTAATTTCCCTAATAAAATAATTAAATAAAATAGATTGCATATATAATATCTTTGTTTGACTTTTTGATTAAACATATTTTTACGCGAATTTCCTTTTAATTTACTTTTTCTTTAACTTTTTTGTAATTTTTCCATCATATCTCATATACGAGAGTGAATTGAAAAGTTATATATATATATATATATATAAGTTTCTATGTTTGGCAACGTACTCCCTCACTTATATATATATATTTTATTTTTATCTTTGTTCATTGTTAATATATAAATTAAAATATTCCGCAAATTTTTTTATCATAATTATCATTAGACTGATTTTCTTCCTTCGATTAAATCTTTTTTCTTATACACGATCACTCGCGCGTTAAACAACATCTTTTTTTATCTTTTTTATTTTTAACTCGTTAAACAAATTTTCTAAAAATCTTCTCTTTAATTATCTCTTTTTTTCTTTTTAATTTATTTTCCTTTTTTGTTGTAATGAGTAAAATTAGAGCTTTAACGAAACCGCAACCGACCGCGTGCAATTATTAGATGTTAAATTTGACTCGTTTAAACTGTAATAATAATAAAACACAATGTGTTTCTATTTTATTTCGCGTATTTAAACTCTCAATGAGAATGATGATATTTAATATTTCATTATTTAATATATCATCTATATATAGGCAGCATAGAAAACCTACGGCAGTAAGAAACTAATATGTTCAATTTACGGCTAACTAACATCTCATTGTTAATCCATAATTGTTTGCCTTAATTATTCATTAATTCACAAGTTATTGATAATTAAAAAAGTGCTAATTTAATTTTTAAAACAAACAAATAAAAGTTCTTTATTTTACTTTGTCTTTTTCTTTTTATTCAGACTCAAGACTTTTGAATTGAACTCACGTATTATATAGAAATTATTTTAAATGTCCACGTGTTAGAATAATTCAATCTGTAACATTTATAAATACGTTATGCAAGGTATTACATATACAGAGTATAATTATTTAATAACAAAAATATGAAGTAATTTATTTTTACGTTTAAAGAAATACTATGAAATAAAACGAAAGAGATATTCATCGCGATAGGTAAAATAATAACAAGAACAAAAGTAATAACAATAATAATGATAATAGACAGAAAGGATTCATCGAATGAAGGTTGAAAACTATTCACCATGATTCTGGATTTTACGAGATACTACTACTCTATTTGCTATGACCTAGCTCGCTTTTATAGTTTGCAATCGAAGAAGAAAAGTATAGCATACGTTTTATATTCTTTCTTTTTATTCTTTTCTTCTTTCTATCTTTCTCTCTCTCTCTCTCTCTCTCTCGTTTTTTTTTCTCGGTGTTCTCTACTTCTACTTTTACTTTTACTTCTCCTTCTTCTTCTTCTTCTTCTTCTTCTTCTTTTATTCTAGCCCAAAAACTTTATCGAATCTTCCTCCAAAGTGTTTGCGACAGCTGCAGGTGCAGGTGCTCGTGTTCCAACAGTTTGGTACTGTTGGATCAATGAAAGAAAACGGGAAACACAGAGAGAACATAGAAGAAGAAAGAATGAAAGAGAAAGAAAGGAAGGGGGTGGAGGAGGAGGAGGAAGGAAGAAGAAGCTCAAACGTTCGTGTTATCAAAACTATTCCAAAACTTTATTTTCTTTCTTCGAAGGAACAAATAAAAAGAAAAGAAAAAAAAAACGGTATTAAAATGCAAAGCAAAAAAAGAAAAATCTATCCAATAACCGAACAAAATTTCATTGTGATTTTTCTTCTTCTTCTTCTTCTTCATATTCTTTTTATTAGCATTTTTATGGCAATCAAAATGTTCGCGATTAAAATTATTTATTCGAATAATTTCTTCTATATAAATTTAAGTTTAATCGATATCGATCGTATCTATGATATATATAAATGTTATTATATTAAAGTGTAATAGGAATGATATTATTTATAGTATTTTATTACGGATAAATTTGATTGAAAATATTCGATAAATAATTGACATTATTAAAAATGATACAATTTTCAAGTTCAATCGATGGTTACGTGTAACACTAATCGTTTTTGCTCAATATTAAAATCATATTAGAATATAACGTATTATAGAAATGCGTTTGTTGACCGTAATTCAAATTGCTGTAACTAACGTTTAAATGAAATGAAATTAAATAGGGAGAAATTGTAATAACAACATAAACAGCTTGACAAAAAAAAAAAAGAAGAAAGAAAGAAAAAATTGAGCAAAAATAAATTCGCGTGCAAGGAAGAAAAAATTGTTCGAATAGATTTAAAGTGGTATTATTAAATTACTATAAACTACGATCTCGCGTCAAGATTAACATACTTTTTCCTTTTTCTTTTCTTTTTTTTTCCTTGTTTCTCTTTTTTTTTATTTTGGCTCGTATACAAAATCCTAAGTGATGGATATGACACTTGAGAGTGTTCTCTCTCTCTCTCTCTCTCTCTTTCTCTCTCTCTTGAAATTCTCACGAGAAACAAATATTCACTCCTTCTATAACGCATAATATACAAACGAGTTTTCTACATTCGGATATTATTCCAACGATATACAAGTCACGCGAGACTCATGGGAATCTTGAAAGACACAACCCATAGGACATTTAAATTTCTCTCGTAATTTTTAACACTATCTGCTCGTTGCACGGCTTTCAATTAAACGAATAGACAATTTTCCTACGAGAATATATCAAACGAGTATTTTAAGGAAATTTTCATTAATACATGGAAATGATTTCTTCAATAATTCGCAAATATATAGTCAAATCTTTTTAATAATATAATATAATATTATAATTAATATAAAATAAAAGAACAATATAATGTGTGTCGAAGAAAAATTTAATTGAATCGTTAACGAGTAAAATTCAATTATAAGATTTTATTAGATTTGAGATTAAAGATTGAAATTGACAATTAGATCGAGATTTAATTAAATCGAACTTTGTTATAATAAATTGGCATCTATTGCGTACGCGAAATGTGTACCTACCTACTTACCTACCTACCTACCTACCTACCTACACCTACCTACTTACGTATAAAATCTATATAGGTTTAAGGGTTGTTCTCAAGTGTCACGTATGCTCGTTGCTTTGAACGATCTCATGTATTACGAACCGAGTCCATTGCATGCGAATCTTTACTCGAAATTCACGAATCTCGGCCTACATAAATGTGGCTTGCGTAGGTAGGTAGGTAGGTAGGTAGGTATGCGTTTTGCCCTCGGTTGAAAATATCTAGAACTTTGTCCTACCAATGGCTGGAAGGGGGATGAGGGAGGGGGTATCATAGGGTCTTGTTGGTATGATGAAAAAAAGAGAGAGAGAGAGAGAGGAAAAAACTCGGGAGAAAAAAAAGAAGTGGGAGGGGGCCTGGCAAGGGGAACGGGGGAGCAGTAAAAGCGGGAGATTTAAACGTTTCCGGGGGTGGGTGGGGGGAGAGGGGAGAGAAATTGCAGTTCCATGAAAATTACGAGAGACCGATCGAAGGGTTGTGGTGGTGGTAGGGGATAATAGGAGCACTGCTGCTACCGGGATTCGAAAAATAAATGAAGAAAAAAATCCGTGTGAATGATCGGTTGGTGAGAAAAGAAAAAAAAAAAATTGAGAGCGAGAAGCAGAGAGAGAAAGAGAGAGAGAGGGGGGGGGGGAGTGGAAGGGGGCGGTGGGAGAGATGGTTGGATGGAAGGAAGAGTAAGAGAAAGAGGAAGGAAGGAAAGGAAAGAGATAGAGAATATGAAATAAAAGAGACCGTAACGATTTCCTTGAAAATTTCGTAATCTATCGAGGTCTGACCCCTTTGGGAGTGGCTCGCGCGTGATTCCCATTTCGATTCGGTGAGTCTTAGTCGTCCGGAAGTCAAAGGGGATCGATAGTTTCGCAACATCCTCCTCTTTTAAACTTTCTATTTATTTACTTACTTGTGTTGTTTCACTTTATACCGTTTCTACTCTCCCGATACTTTCCTCCAATTTCTCGTTCGTTTCTATCTTTTTCTACATTTCATTTTATTTCATTTTTTTTTATTTTTTTCAATGCAGAAATTATTTTGATTTTATCGATGTCAGTATAATTTCATATTTACAAATTATTATTTTTATTATTATTAGGTATGTTTTTTTTTAGATGTTTTCACTGAGGATACGTTTTTATAGCAACTTTTATACCGTGGAGTTAAAATATTCTGACATCAGAAATTTATTTAATGTATAATATATGTGTGTGTGTGTGTGTGTGTGTGTGTGTGTGTGTGTGTGTGAGTATGGGTATCGCGAAATTTTGATTTAATATATGCATGTATATTATAAAGAGTACTTATATTAAATGTGAATAAAATTATAAGTTAATTTTCTAATAATATTATTTGAAATGTTAATAAATATTAAGAAACGTAAAGTATTTGAATAGAAAATTTCAACACGAAAGATTATCAAATCTATGAATCATTTGTTAAGTTTAATAACATTATTACGAAATAAAAGTAAACTTTTTCTCTTCATAAGAGAAGATATTAATATGAAAATAAAAATATATATTTATATTATCTATCAGAGCATAAAAGGTAATACCATTCGCATATACATATATAATCTCTAATATTTTATACTTTCCATATATATATTATTAAAACCTTATGGAAACATATTTCAAACATCAGTAAATTCGTATTCGTTTTCGATATCATTAAAAAGATAATTAAAAAAAAAATAAAAAAAAAAGACCACGCATAAAAAGTTATACAAACGAAGATAGAAATCGAGAAATAAATTATCGGACACATTTTCTATTGTTTGAGAATCATCGAGTAGGAGAAAACAACCAATAAAAAAAGAAAAAGAAGAGAAAAAAAAGAAGTATACAAAAAGTGTCGATAAATCAAGCAAAGAGAACAGGACGTTACTGAAAAACCGCGTAATATTCGAGCTATCGGTTGAAACGAAGAGAAACAGGAGGGACAGGGGGAGGAAAAGGGAGGAAAGGGTGAGTAGAATGAGAAGTAACCGTAGCCGTAACCGTATTCGTAATCGTATTCGTAATCGTATTCGTAATCGTATTCGTAACCGTATTCGTAGACGTCGGCGTCGACGTCGGCGTCGCGACGACCGCAAAACGCGAATGAAAAAGCACGCGATCAGAAATTTTTCTCGATTCTCTTTCTCTCTCTCCTCGCATAAATCCACGCGGGTCTTCTCTCACCCTGGCCACGGCCCGGTGCTTTTTACAACGTTGGATTCGCACGGTTTTTAATAAAAGCATTTGCCAGCTCGTACTTTCTAATGAAATATCGTTCGTTCGCTCGGTTATACGTTGGTATGAGTGTATATATGCGTTTCTCTCTATAATACATATATACGAATACGTACGCATACACACACATGTACACGCGCATATACAATCAAAATTTGTGCTCCAACTGGTTGCATGCGTTTCCCTCCTCAACCTGCAATTTTTGTTCCCCTAGGTTTTGTTTTATTTATTTAGCTTTTTTTTTTTTTTTTTTTTTTTTTTTTTTTTTTTTTTTTCTTTTTTTTTTTTTTTTATTATTTCTTCTTCATCTTCTTTTTTGTTAACTCTTCTTCCTCGGACTCTATTTTTTCATACATGCCCCACCATCAGCAGCATCAGCAGTA
>NW_014569570.1:111016-113455 GCF_001313835.1 Polistes canadensis
CAACCCCACCACCATCGTATATTCGAGCCTTTAACATTTTATATTCGACCTTTCATTTTCTCCCACGTCCGAATAACGTTCGTTCGATCGAAAATAACGCGGGATAAAATAAGAGGGGAATTTTTTAGCCCCTTAAAGTACCTTGATCGGTAAAGTGATGTTAAATCTTAAAGAATTTGTTCTATCTATCTATCTATCTATCTATCTATCTCTCACTCTCACTGTTTCAATCTTTCTTTGGCGTGCGTTAGAATAAACTTGGAACGTTTCTTGATGCACGTAGCAAGTATGCTTTCGAAAGACGTTATCTTGATCATACGTCTTATTGTTAGATTAAACTTCAAATGGTAGGATAATGTATCTTAGAAAAAAAAAAAAAGAAAAAGAGTAGAACATTTAAAATTAGATATAAGGTATACTTTCTACAAGCTTTTTCCTAAACTATAATACAAAAACGGATTATTTTTATTATTATTAATATAAATTTGTTCATTATTTTCTGTGAGATCAATATTTATAGGAAAATATTAATACGGCATTATGTCTGAATTGTCAATATTAAATATAAAAAGTGTAAATATTTTAAATAGATGGTCAGTATTTAAAAATAAAAACAAAACAAACAAAATCGTATCAATATATTATTATCGAATAAACGTTCAGGCGTACTTGTTTTCATTGTAAAAAAAATATCTAAGGTTAATGTATGACAGAAATTTTCTAGAACTCATCTTAAATTGCTTATTTTTTTTTTACGTAGAAATATCCTTGAAAGAAAAAACTATTCTATCATTATATTCGTTCGTTCAATAATTCTTATCGAATAAAAAAGATAAAGGAAAATAATAATGATCACACATCGTGGGAGTAAAAAGAAATATCTCACGCAAACTTTACGACTGTGATCGTTTAAAAAAGATATATATATATGTCTCACGTAACACTTTTCACGATTTTTCAAGTACTTGCGATAAACTGACAAAAAAAAGATTTTAAATAAATGTGTTGATCGTATAAAAGTAATATTTTTCATTTTTAACGTTAATTATATTTATATATCGTTAAACTTAACTGAAGATACTGGTAGATGGAAATGTAATTAGAAATCACGTTTAAAGATTTTCCTATATGTCCATTACATTAACTAAATTTAAGTTAATTTACCTTAAATTTGTTTAAGACTAGATTTTAAACATTTTTAACCAGTCTGAGTCTATGGAAATTGGACTTACACCACCACTTTCATGATCAATCTCTATGCAATTTCTTTTAATCGTTAATTTTAAAGTGAACAAAACATCTGACATATTTTTTCAAGATATTAAATATTAACACTAGTTATAAAATAAACAAGTTTACGCTAAATTAATCACGAATTATGTGATATCTCGTTTAAGAAAAAAAAATAAATAAATAAAATTGACTTACACACATACACACCACTTTCAAAATAAACGATCCATATATACATAAAAAAGAAGAAGAAAAAAAGGGAGAAGTACCCTCGAATACGGGCGATTCGAAGGGACGTTAAAGATCTTTAGGACGAGGTTGAAATACGAATGCCAAAGTACCGTAAAAATAACTGGAAGATCGCGTCACGAGTTTTCTCGGCGCGTTTGAGAGAATTCGAGCGGAAGGTAAGACTTTACGAGCTCGCATCCTCCTTAACAGGAGGTGGAATCGAACTTAAACCGAACGAAATCGTGTACTTACTACTATATATACGTTATACCTTCTTCCTTTTTCAACGTTTTTCGACATCCCCCACTCTTCTATCGCCCTCCCACAACCCCCCTTGGTACGTTCTTCGAACATGCTAGTAAAGCTCGATAAATCGTTGAAAATGTTGGAAGGCGCTAAACGCTCGCGCATTTTCAACTTTATTGTTAGAAGGATATACTATTACTTCCTTTGGAATCGTGCACGAGAGGAACGATAAAATTGCAAATGAATTTTTTTTTTTTTTTTTTTTATTCTCCTCCCATTAAAAAAAAGTCGAGGCAAGAACATTTGGTTCCTATGAAAAAAGGAAGAAAAGAAAATTTGGTCAAAACATTAAAGTAACTTGTTAAGTAATGCATCCGTTCTAACTCGAAGAACATTTTTTAATCAGTTATTTATAATTATTCATTCAGTATGCTTTTTATTATTTATTTATTATAGCATCGAGTATTGCGCCTAGGGATAGGCAATACTCTATGCCTTGTCAATAACGTCGATTCCTACGTAAATTGCATTTCGCGATTCACGGGTGTACGTACGAGTTGCCTATCACAGGGTACTCGAATAAAAGCTTTGTTATGGATGACGTTTCATAACGAAGTATCACAAAGTGTATTGCAGTTTTCTGTATCCGTAATAATTAATGCGACCATTTTGTTTGTTTGTATAATATTAAGTATAGAAATTAGTTAGGTTTATCTTTCTTTTTTTTTT
>NW_014569570.1:114715-116821 GCF_001313835.1 Polistes canadensis
TGTATAAACAACATGTATCGTAATAAGAAATGTATAAGAAAATAAATTTTCCAGTTGCTGAAGAAGTCCCAATAAAGGGACGAAACGTCCAACTTAATTAAATTAAGTTCTACTTCTTTTCATGTCCAAGTTCCCTATGAACCTATATCATCAAAAAATTATTATTTTGGACGAGAGAGAAAATACTGAATTATATTAATATATTCATCCGAATAATAAATTCAATTAATCGCGTTAAAATATACGGACAGATAGATGAAGTGATTTAGATTTTACTTGTTAGAAGATAAATTGTTCTAAACTTTTCATAGGACTGGGGAGGGAAATAGGGAATGTAAGGTTAGTCACTCTAGAAATTGGAAATTTTGGTCAATATGTTGTATGCTTACGTATATATATATATATATAATATGTGTGTGGGTGTATTTGAATCCTCGAAAGGTATGACCACTCTCGTCTAAACTTCATCGGGGTGAGGATAGTAGGAGGAGAAGGAGTAAGGAATGGGAAGGTACGAAAATGAAAGGAAACTCGATTAGAATTCGCGGTGAAGGACGATCGATGACCGGCTGACCGCGAATTTATGCGCGATTTAAAGTTTCTAAAGCAAAGTGGTTGCTGGCTGGTTGTCTGGATGGCTGGCTGGTTTGACTATACGATACTGGCTGGTGGGCTTGGCTACGAGACCGAGTCGAACTACTTAAATCGGATTACAACGAGTCGAGGAAGCGCATAACTACTGCTCCTTTATTACAACAGAAAATAGAAGACTACTTTTCTTCCAAGTATTTGTGTAATATTGTGAAAATATGTCCCTCGTAGATATAACCGATATATGCTATTTTTTCTTTCTTTCTTTCTTACTTTCTCAGAGAAAAGCTGTTAAATTAGTCCCATGGGAGAGAATGGCTTTATTTGTTTTTTAACAACATATTTCTTCTTTATTTCTTTTCCCCCTTTTTGTTACGCAAACCGAATGCCAAATGAAAGACAATTCCATACAATTTGTATTATATTCAATCCCCGTAGTTTCATTATTATTATTATTATAATTATGTAATTTATATATATACACAGGGTATCCCATATACCATATTATGTATATTATATTATATATATATTATTATATGGACCATTTATTTATTTAATTTGTTATACTTATAGCAAGCGGATTTTCATGATTTTTATATCAAATTAAAGTACACTCTTTTGTCTACACGTAGAATAACATATCGAGTGAGGAAGTTTTATTATATTATATTACATTTTTATTTTTAAATAATATATAATAAATTATCTCAAAAATAAGATAAAACATTCTTAATAAGTTATCTTTTCTATTATAAATAACGGACGACTTAGGCAATTATTTAAAAGATTTATCTAACATTTTCAAATTCTTAGTATTACAAGGATTTTTCAAATTCGTACGGACCACCTCTTTTTTATTCGTCGTAGACTTTTAATAAAAGTTCGCGGCGGTGAACGTTGGTCCATAGAAAAATTGGTAGAAAAGGTTGACTTTTAGGGCATAGGGGTGTAGGGGGGAGGAGTGTTAGAGAAGAGTAGAGAAAAAAAAGAGAGAGAGAGAGAGAGAGAGAGAGAGTACTGTACGTGCATCTACCTTTACGTCGTCATAAAAATCGAGGAAGTTTTACAGTTTTCACGTGGTGCTTCGAAATAGTTGACGCCTTCTTCTTCTTCTTCTTCTTCCTCTTCTCTTCTTCTTCCTTTTTTCTTCTTCCCACTTTCTATTCCCTTACTTTCGTCGATTTTATTTCTTTTCTTTTTTTTTTTTTCTAGTTTTTATAAAAAAAATATCTTCTATCAATAATTCTAGAAACATCGTCGTCACTCACACTATTTATAAACGGTTGCGTAAAAGAATGAAATCGTGACTGGACGTCAGAATAAAAAATAATATTATATAATATATATGAGTTTCAAAGGGAAAATTGAAGACAGTTAATAAATTTTGATGAACAAATTTATTTGATCTTGTTGAACGTTTCGTCCCTTACTGGGGACTTCCTCAGCAACTCGATCACCTAGTTCACGCGTCAATACATATTATTTTAGAGTCATACATTATAATAAATTAATTAA
>NW_014569570.1:118581-142382 GCF_001313835.1 Polistes canadensis
CAGTAAGGGACGAAACGTTCAACAAGATCAAATAAATTTGTTCATCAAAATTTATTAACTGTCTTCAATTTTCCCTTTGAAACTCATATATATTAATATACTGTTGGGACAAGAATATTGATTATTAATATTATATAATCTTCGTTAAATTAAAGAAAAGAAAAAGAATAAATCAATCTAATCCTATAAAATCGAAAATTGTTATCTTATTGAACAACGTAATAGTAAATAATACAGATAAAAAAATAATGATCAATCAATCAATCGATCTTTTATTATTATTCTTCTTCTTCCTTTTTCCTCAAAGTAGAGAAACGAGAATACTATTGTCAAACCCTTCTCTGTCGTAAATAACAATAGCACTTTAAATCAAGGATACATCAGACTCAGAAGTTATCGTCAGTATAAAGCAATAGTTTGGCCCTTAATAAAAGCCACTCCTACGAGTTCGTCCACTATATGTATCGTGTTCTCGCTGTTAGAAACTTGAAGAACCAGTGAACAAGAGAGAAAGAGAGAAAGAGACAGAGTTACAAAAGTTATAGGATACAATTGTGTCGAATTTCGCAACATCGCGAAACAGCTTGCTTTCCGTTTTCATTATCGTCCCTTTTCCCTATCTATGTTCCTTCTCTCAATTCTCTCTAACGTTATAAAATACAACAACAAAAATATAAAAATAAATAAATCAAAATATCAAAAGAATTTCACATGCTCGTGTTCGGAAAGAAGAAGAAAAAGAACGTAAATGGTCGTACCATTCTTAAAAAGTTAACGTCTCAAAGATAAAGAAAGAGAAAGATAGATAGAGAGAGAGAGAGAGAGAGAGAGAGAGAGAGAGAGAGAAAGTAGAGTGATTCGATTTGAAATATTTCTTTTCCCTGTGCCGAGTGGTAATCGCTCGAAGAGACGTGAGTTTCTCCTAACCGTATTATTTTCAATCACGAATTTCCTACTCTCTCTCTCTCTCTCTCTCTCTCTCTTTTTCTTTCTTGAAAAAAGTTTTCCCGATAAAAGTAAAAAGAGAGAGAGAGAGGGAAAAAGAAATAGAAGAAGAAGAAGAAGAAGAAAAAAGACATTCATTGTTTGCCCGATTCTTTTTCATTCCAATCGTACTAACACGTTTCTTGGTATAATACTCTAGGACTATCGATAGAAATAGAAGAATGAGAAATAAGAGTGAGAGGTGAAAGAAAGAGAGAGAGAGAAAGAGAGTGTTGGAAGATGATCGAGTAAAGTTCTTCTCGTGGTTGGTTGTGTTGCATCGATCGATAGACGACTTAAATTTCGATCGAAAAAAGGAAGATGAGAAACTAATCGGCAAATTAAAATCTCTCGTTGACCTTTCTCAAGCCCAAAGCTCAATCTTAACCCCCTCCCCCCACCCACCACTTCCACCCACCACCACTTTCAAATACCATCCTCCCATCCAAAGACATTTTCTGCGACTAGGAATTACAGCTCTTTTACCATGGAAAAAATTGGTATCTTTGCCGAAGTTTTACGCTATAGCAAGAAAACTTCATTCCAAATGACGACTTTAAAGTTTTTTTTTTGTTTCCCCCACGTAAAGAGAACAAATTAAAACGTCTCGTACAAGTTATTATTACGCGTTTGAAATATCATATTATAAGAAATGATAATAATGATTTTTAGTAATTATTCTTATTCTTTTCCTTTTGTGTGTTTTTTTTTTTGTTTGTGATTATATAATTATGAGGTTAAATTATAATAGATATTTGTATATCCAATACGTGTCATATAGTGTAATTAGAGTGTTATCCTAAAGTATTTAATATTATAGAAATTTAAGATGAAATTCATTGAATATAATTGAATATCAATATTTTTAATATAGAAACTATGATATTTTATTGCTATATGTTTCGTTTGATAAAGAATCTTACGTTCGTATTACTTAAAAATGACATTTATATGCTGTATGATATTGTCAGATATTTTTAAGTAGTACGAACAGGGAATCCTTATAAAATTTAGATATTTGTAAAACAAAAGATCACTAAATATTTATTTTATAATAATAATTTTATCCGAGAGTATATTTTATTTAAATTTTTGATTAAAATATAAATATTATTTTCCTTTTATATATTGTCAAAATTGATCTATCGTCAGATAAAACTGTAAAGAAAGAAAAAGATTTTCGTCAAAGACGGAGAAGAAGAACAACCCCTTTTATCGAATCTTTTTAAAACTGGAGAGTACTTAATGGCTAACGAAAAAAGGAAACAAAGGAGAGAAGATCAAGTTTCTTACAACTTTTTTCTTCTTTTTCATTGTCTTTTTCTTATTTTTTTTTTTTGTAACACAGGACAGTAAGGCCAAGTAAGTCCGTGGAATGAAATTTTACATTTCCATTGCGCCTTCCAGGCCATTTCTTATTTCGAGAAGGAGAAACGAGCTGAAAGTAAGGCGTTAAGGGGAAACAAATCTTGAGTATTCAAACGAGGAAACCAGGCCGAACTACATTGCATTCAACTTTACATCCATTCTCTTTTTCTTTCCTTTTTTCTTTCTTTCTTTCTTTATTTCTTACTTACTTTCTTACTTTTTTTCTTTACGAACACCACCCTGTAGCTTCAGTTGTACCCTTTTTCCTACTACTACTACTACTACTACTACTACTATTACTATTCCTCGAGTTTCTCTGAATCCACGGGATTTGTTTCTGAGAATTTTTCCATCCACACGGGTAGTGTAAAAAAGAGAGAGAGAGAACCACTGTTACCCTTCGCCATCATTGCCATAACAAACACCATCGTTCTCTTCCTTTTCGTCGTGGTTGTTGTCGCTATTACTGTCAAGGGATTCTTCGTGAGGAAGTACGTTTGTGAATTATGCAAACGAAATAAATGACCAACACAACAGTGAAGCTGGATTAAACGAGTAACAACACTACCTTCTGATCCTCCTCCTCCTCCTCCCCACCCCCCATATCCCACCCCTCACCATCGCGTGTCACTTATGTATAACTTAACCCAATATAACGTCATGTAATTTTCAATTCATACACACGCGTCGTACACTTATATATTATATGTATTTTTTCATTTCTTATTTATTTTGCAATTAGAACAAAAATTATATTTCTTCGTTTATAATATATAGATTGCGAAATATGTTTATATTTTGAAAGATTTTATTTAATATTACGAATTGACACAAAAAACAAATAGAAATTAATTAAAGATTTATCAAGACATTTGTCGTGTTAATAACGATTAAATTAACATCCGACTTTTTTTTTTATTTTCAAATATTACGATGCGATAAAATCGGTCGATCAAATTTCATATTTAATTTAACGTGTTACAATATGTTTTTCTTTTTTTTTTTTTATTTTTCTCATCGGAAATATCTCTCGTTTCGTTTTCGAAATGCAGTTAAGAGATAAAAGTAATTTTGAGGAAGCTTAAAAGAACGAATAATAATAATAATTGCTTTCATAACGAACGCACTGGTCTATGATTCTTCTCTGTCTCTCTCTCTCTCTCTCTCTCTCTTTTTCTCTCTTGATATTCAATATTCAACAGAGGAAAATTAAAAGGATTCATATACTGCAACTTTTTCTGAACAAGTAAAAGCTCGCAACTATGCATTTATTCCCTTCTAGGCATACTCACACGTACAAACTTGCGTACATACCTACATACATGCATAAATATCTGCATATGCATTTATAGATATATAAATATACAGAGTGTATCAAAATATATTAGTATAAATTTCAGAAAAAAAAAAAAAGAAAAGAATTTATAAATATGCTAAAATAAGAAAACAAGTTCATACAATTGTACGATCGTGTTTCCGAATAATAATCGTTGTTATGTCTTCCTATATAAATCAATTCAATTTTCTATGGAAAAAAAAAAAAAAAACAAACAAACAAATAAATAAAAAAAAAATCATATAACGAACACAATTTTACGTCACTGTATTAAAATACACTTGTCAAGAAAATTCAAACAACACCCCTTTTTATATTTTTCTTTTATCGAGCGAGAATATCTCATTCCAGTCGTTTGAAATAAAAAAAAAAAAAAAAACCTAGAATCATACAAAAAAAAACAAAAAAAGAGAGAAAAAACTGCTTACAATTCGGATTATAAGAATTTTCTACTTTTTCTTTTTTCTTATTTCATTAATACTGCGATTACCATTTTCCTAAACTAACGTTCATATATTTTGAAACATCTTGTATTATATCATATACGTATGCATGTATATAGAGAGAGAAATGAAAAATTTGTTCCATTTAACAAAAATCGAATCTCTTTCTCTTCCACGGGCTATTCATTATCTCAACTTCCATCTCTTTTCAACACTATTCCTCGTCGATGGACGCTTTACGAATGGTTGGATAATAACAATGGCATTATACGATAACGATTCGTTAAAGTAATAAGCGATTTGTAGCGAGGCAATTATCATAATTGATTTATCGTCTCGCGAGAACGACGATGTACAATATTTCTTTTCTTCTCTCTCTCTCTCTCTCTCTCTCTCTCTCTCTCTCTCTCACTCTCTCTCTCTTACACTCTTTTTCTTTTATTTTATTCGTTCGACCATTAATGCTTCATTAATTTGCACGAGAGAATAAATATCGTGGAAAAGTACCCCGAGAGAGAAAGAAAAGAAAAAAGAAAGAGAAATAGAAAGAGATAAAGAGAGAGAGAGAGAGAGAGAGAGAGAAAGAGAGAGAGGAAAAAGGTGCAACGTTAAAAGAATAATTTTTCACAGAAAATTATGAAAAATGTACGAGAAAACTACGGCGGCTAGTGCGAACGTGAAACAAACCTTCTATTACATTCCATTATGATAGTCGTTAATTTAACTTCCACTAGGAGAGGCTGGGGAGGGGGAGGGGGAGTTACTCGCGAGGTAGGGAAAGGTACAAGAAGGGAAAGAAAAAAGTAAATGCAAGCTGGTTTCAAGAAAAAGCGACAACGACAACGATGGGGCTAATTTTGTTTGCCCAATTGTTTACACTCGCTAACAAATAAAAATCATTCGCGTGTTGTATTCGTCATCTTTTTCATTTTTCTATTTGTTTCTCTATTTTTTTTTTTTCTTTCTTTCTTTCGTTGTCTTTATCTATTATTTTTGTTGTTATTTAAAACAACGACGTTTTCCCTTTTTTTATTGCGTTTTTTTCTTTTCGTATAACATCGTCGTACTTGTTCTATGGTTGATGAATTTTTTTTTCCTTCTCTTTTTCTTCTATTCATTATTATTATTATTAATTATTATTCTGTTTTTTTTCTTTCTTTTTTTATCTTTTACGTTGAAAATATATTATATATTTAATTATATATATAGAAAAAATAATAATATTTTGTATTCAGATATAAGATAATTAAATGTGTTTTAGAGAATATAAAATATTGTATGTTATATTAATAATATTCATTAAAATATAGTATTTAATTTTTTTATAAGAGATACTACAAATATTGTTTTAATTAAACCAAAAAAAAATAATACTATAAAGTATAACACATATATAAGTAATAAATAATTCGAAGTAAAAAAAAAAAAACAATACTATAGATTGTAATTTATTTAAATACGAGATTTGCTAAAAAAAATTGTTTTCGTATAATAACAAAATATTATTCATACTCTCGTTGAAATAAAAATCACAAAAATACCATTGTCGATTGCTTACGTATCAATTTAATATATTCCTATAAAACGAACATATTGGATATTAGTAAATAAAATAAAAACAAATGGAAACAAAAAATAAATGAAAATTATTATAGATTACATATTATCATATAATATATGCATTTTCTTTTTAAAATGGGATTTCCATGGTAATCATTTGCATTAAATTTCAATTCTTACGGGAGAATAAATTTGAAGTAGAGACAGGATGTTTCTCGATAGTCCGAATGATGACGGAAGAACGTCCGAGTGATTACTTATGGGACGTATACTCTCGTAATAATGAAACACACACTCAACGATACGTGCTTCGATACAAACCATTTCCCAGATACGTGCTTGCTACTACTGTTATCCCAAGAAATTTAATAATGTAAATGCGATTCGGGATTCTCCCCCTAGAACTATATACATTTATCTATATATATATGATATATGATAACATACAGGATATTTCAAAATGTATGAACATTATTTTTAAAGTAATGATTTCGGTCACCTTAAATAAATAAAAATATCCACCACCACAACCACCCCCCCCCTGCCTTGATACAACCTTATGTACAAAATTATAACCATTTAAATATCATATACGTGCCATTACTTGAGCTTTTATTTTTTATTGGAATTATTGGAAGAGAAAAAAGAAAGAAGTTATAATTAGAAAAGAAGATTATACCGAAAGCAAACCTATGAGTTATGCCTACGCATTTTGAAATATCCTATATATATATAATATAATATTTCACGGGTCTCACATTTGTTTTTTTATATCTAATTGTAACTTTTTCGTGCGATTAGAAGATCGATTTCGATAGAAAAAAAATTCTTCTCTATAATATACCCTTTTTCTTTTTTTTTCTTTTTTTCTTATAACAATTATCATTCGAACGAACAGAAAGATCTAAAATGTTTAACATAATATATTTTTCATGTATATATTGTATATTTTTTGAATAAGTAAAGAAAAAAAATAATAAATAGTAAATGAGAAAAGTATATCATAGACTCGAGTAAAAACGTTTTACGTAAAAAGATGAATCTGCAATAAGAGTAAAACTACTACTACTACTACTACTACTACTTTCCTCATTACGCGTCGGGAGATGATTACATGGCTGACGTGTTATACAGACGAACGAAATAATTTCTTCTTCTGGAAATTAGCGAGATTTCACGCGGCGTCGAATTCAAAATGCTTTACGCGAATTCGAACTTTCACGTCTGGTGTGGTGCTTGCACAGCTCGATGCACAGTGTGTCGTTTACAGGACACGAATATGACGCCTTCGTTACTCTCCAATCTGAAAGTTGTGCTTTTACAATGACTATCTTTATACATGCATACATATATACATAATAATATAAATCATCTGAATAATATTCATATCCATATATAATAATTATATATATATATATTATTAATTCAATATTAGATTATCCTTTTGTATAAAATATAAATAATATATATATTAGCTTCTTTTGTTTTTTTATTGTATTATGTTAAATCTCTCGATTGTAAGTTGTGTATTAATGCGAGGATATGGAAGGATGCGTTAAACTTTTGTAAAGGAAACGTACAAAAAATTCTTTTTTTTTTCTTTTGGGTTTATACGATATTTAGAAAAAACAAAAAAAAATAATAGAGTAAAATTGTGGATCGTATGTAATTCAATCAAGTACCATAAAATGATAAATATCATGCACAACTAAACAATAAGATCAATCAAATTTATCAACCTAATGTATGATATAAATATATTTATATGCATAGATGAGAATTATTATATTGTTTTTTTTTTATAATATTTATATTATATATAAGTATAAATTTTCTTTTTTTTTCTATAAAAATAACGAACGTATAACATTTTGGCATAATGGCATCCAATTACGGAATAGCCCAATTTAACATAATAAAAGTTTATAAGAAGCTTTCGAAAGCTTTCAAATTTTCTCCTATAAGACGACTATCATGGAGAAAGGAAAAACAACGAAAAAAAAAAAAAAAAACAAGAAAAAAAGGAAAGAAATAAAAAAAAAAAGTTGAAGATTAAAGTCATTTTCGTAGATACTTTCGTCATATATTTCTATCTAAGCCGATGGCCAAGAGGCCGTTATCGTAGAAATTCTATGAGAAAAAGGAATTACTTCGTTACTCTTACTTTTACCTACACGTGTATATAAACGCACAGATATCTATGTAATAGATATATATATATATCTATAATACGTATATAAACACACACGTATACCGATCTTCCACGCCGGAGGGTAGTAAGCAAATAATCCAATCAGGCTTCGTCGTCTACGGGGAAACCTTTTCTAGACACCCTCATCCCTTCCCCTTTTTTCTTTCTTACCATATCTTCCTATCTACAAAAAATTGTTTTTTGGTACAAAAGACAAAAATGTGAGTCAGTAAAAACCACGACGAAACCAATTGGAAAATTAGAAAGGATTACTTCAAAATATTGTTTTCTAAATGATTAACATACTACTACTACTATTGTCTCACAATTTGTCATTTCAACCGATATGTTTCATCGAAATTTTTCATGGGAAGATGATCTCTTGGTTGATTTTAAAGATCGATTTTTTCAAAACAATTTTCGAGGCTAATTTTTGTGGTTTATTTTTTAAAATTACAATTGATAATCGAGTAACTTTTGTAACAATAAGAAATTTCTAAATTTACGCGTAAATAATTATATTGGAAGACGAATTATTTAAGGAATTATTATTTTTTTGTCTTTGGTTAATTGTATATACAAAATTGTGATATCACTTATTGGTCAGTCAAATATGTGAAAGCAGTAATATAGATGATACAGTGTTCGATATATTCATATATATCGATCGCGTAACAAATCCAACGAGATTATATCGAGGATAATCAAATCCTTCGGTTTCGTTAATTATCAAAAGCAAAATGTTGAAATGAAAACGAAATTGCGAGCGTTATCGAGAATAAACGTTTATCTTTGTAATCACTTCATATTCCAACACGATGAGATTATACCAGAGAGAAAGAGAGAGAGTGAGTGAGACACGACTAACATTGAACAAATTTGACCAATTTCTTTCTCTCTCTCTCTCTCTCTCTCTATCTTTTTTGTTCATTCGAGTTTAGTTTCGAGAAAAATCGTACGCAAACGATCTAGCACTTAATGAGGTTTTATTATTTTTTTTCATTTACGAATTCAAAAAATAATGCTTCAAATAATTCGATCAAGAAAAATAATGGTACCGATAATTGGTTCAAATAATACGTATTTCGATTATTGTTTTTTTCTCCGAAAATAAAGGATATTAACAAATGAAACATTTGAACTATATTGCGTTTATCAATTATATTATTAAAGAAAATAAATATTACATTTTCTATCGAGTAATATTTATAATCCTAGAAATTACGTCTATTTGAAGGTCGTGCTGCCAAGCGCACGCAACGCAAAGGTTGAAAACACATGCGCGATTTCATCCCTTGTAGTTGTCCTGGACAGAGGGAAACGAAAAAAAGAAAAAATTGATTTTTATAAAACATCTACCTATCGGTCGGTACCTATTACACCAAAAAAACAAACAAAGAAAAAAGAAAAATCGGGAATATTTTTTTGTTCAACCTCGAAATCGAATATAAAATAAACAATGATTTGTTTTTTTGTTTTTCTTTACGACAGACCAAACAATGTAGAAAATTAATTACACGAACGACTTGTGTCCGATTAAAAATGAATCGATTATTTAAAGCATCCGTTAGAACATGAAAATACTCATAATAATTTGACGTAACATTATTACATCATTTTCTTATCGAAAGAAAACTATTTTCCTATGGAAAAGAAAGAAAATTTACATGACAAAAATATTCAAATCGATTAGATTGACCCCCCGACAAATGATAAAAAAAAATGAAAACCCTTTCTAAAAGGTCTATCAAAGACTAAACAAAATTCGTGATACGATAAAGAATAACGCTCGTTTTAAAAGAAGTATTAGGAAAAAAACGGGACAGGAGAGAGGAGGAGGAGTAAAAAGGAGGAGATAGAAATTTCTGAACGATTAAGGAAAACACAATTTTCTGGAACGCTAGTTTGCCTCTTTTTCTGTCATTCCTCTTTCATATCCTAGACGATCTAAGTTTATGGTCGTTGAGTTTATCTTTTTGGCAAGTGTAAGCAACGAAGCGTGCACGTTGTAAAACTTTACAACCCCTTTTCTTCCCCGCCCTTTTTTTTTCTTTTTTTTTGACGAGGAGGGGAAAGGAGGAGGGTCGGGGGCGGGNGAGAATCTTAAGGAGCGTTCGAGATGTGGGAGATAAAGCTGGGCTTTAGCGGGGGCGGGGGGGGGGCAGGAAAAGATAATTTAACTCTGGAAACGCTTCGGGAGATCTTTTATATCGTTTGAACGTATTACAACAAGGGTCGCAAGTAAATAAGTTACCGAACAACTTTCTTTCCAAGTAATGAACACTTTACGTGTCCGTGAATTGAATAATAATATTCATAGGATAGATATATAGATAGATAGATGATAGATGTATAGATATATTAGACACATACATAGACATGCATCACATATATACATGATAACATACTCGAAAATCATTTTGACTGTTCAGATATGGATAGGTGAGAGTGTATTGTACACAATAGACGGAAAATGTAAACGTTTGCCGAACGAATTATTACCAGGATTCTAATCGCCTTATGGCAACATATGCTATTCGCGTTATCTAGGTTATGAATTATAAGTACTAAGTAAATTTGTTAGATATATATATATATATATATACATGTATATTTATACGTGTATGAAATTTTCATTTCTGCCGATGAATATTTTATCTTTTCATCGAGAGAATTATTTTTTGATATTTCTCTGGTATCTTCTATACTCCTATATACATATATATATATATATATATTATCTATTATATGAATATTAAAAATAATAAATCAATTTGCTAACAAAAATGTGTGTATGTTTAAGAAAAATAAAGTATTTAAAAGGAAAAAAAAAGAAATAATATAAAATGAGTAATTTTATTAAAGAAAATATTTATCATGTAAAAAGAGATATTTTCAATTATTTTATTTGTTAATTCTCACAACTTGTATAAAACTCCACACACACACACACACACACACATATATATATATATATATATGTAAAATAAAGAGAGTTTATTGTTAGCTTTTATAGATAAAAAGAATATTAGCATTACGTAAGCTATGATAATACCGTAGGGGAAATATTTTCATTTGAACGCGAGTAATTCGAAAGGAAAAATATTATATTTAAAACCACAAAAACTGTAAACAATAATAATAATAATAATAATAATAATAAAACATTGAAAAAATTTAACTCAAAAGCGCACTTTTAGTAAGGGAAGTAAAACGATCTCGGAATGACGATTTACACCGTGGTGCGTTCGTAATTCCATAAAGGAAAGCACGATATTCGTTCTACCTGAGCACACTTTTCCATCATTTAAGCGGACGAGGCTAGTGCGAAACGGTGTCGAGCGACAACGAGCATAATATACGACTCGCGCATACATTTTCGTTAGCATTAACGGCACTGAATGTGTATACGTAGAAATATATATATATATACATATATATACGTATAGATACTTACTGTGTAAATATCTACATATGTATTTATAAGTATACGTGAATTAGATAAGGAAATATATTCTCACATTTTGACTTACATATATCACTTATTTTGAAAGTAATTTATATAGTATAGGGTGTGTGTGTGTGTGGCTAAGTTTTGTTTTTTCTTTCTTTTTATCGTCATATTATGTAAATAATAATATAAAGTAATGTTATACGTATATAGATATATGGTGTTTGAATGTATCATCTGTTTGCATAATATCGAAAATCCCATTAATTTGAGAAATATTTTTATTTCAATATTTCCAATAGAAATAATAATGTGTGTGTTAATACGTATTAACTGTAATATAGTCAAATCAATATAATAGTAAGAAAATAATAGTAATACGTTAATCAAAATATTTCAATTAAAAATCGATAAAAAAAAAAAAAGAAATTTATTTAATATCACAAATATCTCTTTTGACAAATAGGATCTCATTTGGTTAAAAACATTTTCCATCATATATCATATATAATAAAGAAAACATTTAGGAACATTAATTAAAATATCGAGCCCTATATTGTTTGGAACTCACGAATCAGAATAGAAAGAGAATGATAGAGAGAGAGAGAGAGGAAATAACGTATAATAGATGTATACGTGGCACTAATATCGATATAACGGGTCATTAGAGACAAATTGCACTATCAGCTTTTAAATAGGTAGACCATTGCGCACGTCCCGACGATTAATTTTGATTAAATTTCCTGCTACTTCACCCTCCACCAGCATCACCACCATCATTACTATTCAACCATTCTTCTCTCTCTCTCTCTCTCTCTCTCTCTTTTTTTTTTCTTTTTTTTTCTTTCCCTCTCTCTCTCACTCTCTATCAGGTCCAATATCAAGCAACCTTTTATCGATATCATAATCCTTTCTTTGTTGTACACTCTTCAAACGATCTATTGACACGCCATTCATAATGTGATTTTCTAGTTCATCTTACGGATTATAGGTAATTAATTGTATAGATATGATAGAGAAAGCACGATCCCATTCGCATGATTTATACGATTCTAACTAATTCGAGACACTGAAATTGCATGAAAACGTTCGAGAATTTCAACTAGGAATAATAAAGTAGTATTAAATCTATTGAATAAAAATGAATAGATTTAATGTATTAACGTGTTCGATATATCTGTTACTATTTCATTCGATTTTATTATTTTGTATCGATGTTCTTCCTTTGTCATATATAAATTACACTACCATCTATCGATTGTAAAAAAAAAAAATGTTCTATGTAATTGATTAATAAATATTAGACTGACTGATATCAATTAATTTCTTAACAAAGCAATTTTTCTGTGGTTTATGAAAGGAAAGAAATTTTGTTTTTGTTTTTTTTTTAAACAGAAAATATGTTAATAATTCGTGTAAAATTAATATAATTACTTTGTATTTGATTTATTTCTTTTGCGATTATTTTTGGATCAAAGATAAATAACACGAAGAATTTCGACTATGTCGATAAAAATGTTGTGAATGAAAACAATGGGATGTAGAGAAATTATTCGAAGAATTTCATAATGGGAATATTAATTTTTCCGATGATAAACGTTCCGGTTGATCTTTCAACGATTGATTACGGTCCAATTATAAATCTAATTAAAAATAATCCACGTTATATAATAAATGAGTGATCGTTCAAACATTAAGGATATCAAAATTCCAATATCATTTGTCAATCATTTGCATTAATATGGTGTTAAAAATATTGAGATTACTTTCCAAAATCAAACCAATAATAAAAATAATTAACGAGAAACAATAATAAAATACAGTAACATTAGTACTAATTATTATGTCTATCATAAGAAATCACAACGAAAAAAGTATTCTTCAATCGTCAGAAAAAAGTACATTGAACATAAATGGTATAATTTTAATAATTACTCCAAATTATACAGAAATCATAAAAACGAAGGAAAAGTTATTAATTAAAATCAATAACGGATTCCCATGAATTATTGATGATACTTTTATTTTAATCGAAACAAAATAATGATCAATATTAAATTACCAAATTCAAAGTATATAATATTCGTAGTAAATAAAAGTAAACAAAAAAGGAACCTTATCACAGAGAGATATACATTACACAGAGACATATATATTATTTAAATAATAATAAATACAATGAAAATATTTCCAAATAAATTCCACAATCTCTCCAGGTGTTCGAGATACAAATAATAATAATAATTATTACTACAACGAATGGAGAGACAAAGTTTAATCAACTATTGAAAAATTAATACAAGTAAACTTAAGTTTCAGAAAGAGAGAGAAAGAGAGAGAGCAGATCAATTGCTAATGATCCGTAAGATGTTGGTGTGTGTGTGATTGTGTGTATATATATATGCGTGTTTATGTAACTAAGCTCTTTCACGAGCTTCGAAAGCTCGTTCAAACGAAGCTTTAGCTCTAGCATGTACTATAGATCTTCTCTCAGTTTCTCTCCCTCTCATGTCGCTTACAAGTGCTCGTAATCGTGCACGTAACGACGAAACTAGTAGGCGAATATAGGAAGCCGAACTAAATCGTCGGTAATGTAAACTCCCAGGTAAAGTGACTAAAAGCGATTCCCATAGATGCGCGCGCGCGCGAACATAAACGGTCATTCACGTAACCGATCGACTTAATCCTAGAAAATCGCGTTCTAGGATATCGTTTTCGTACGATGATACCTATCTAAAATGTTACATTTCTAATCATTAAATTAAGTTATAGTTGCGCTCCATGAGTGTACCTTGCGTTCCATGTGTGTATATTTTAAAAGGAAACAAATACAAATATCTATATTTAATAAAAAGAAGAGAGAAAGAGAAATAGAAGTGGAATTTCTTTTGTAAAAAGAAGAAAACAAACCTAACATCATTTTAAACAATGATTTTACAACCAAAAAGAAAATTGAGTTTGGGAACGTGTGTTCTGTGTGTACTCGCATGCTCACATACTCAGATATGTACGAAAGGGAGAGCACACATAAAGACAAAGGGAAGTAAATAAATAGAAAAAAATAACACAGAAAGGAAGAAGAAGAAGAAGAAGAAGAAGAGAGAGAGAGAAATAAAACCATTTAAATAATTTGGCAGGATGACAATTTACTTTTCGAACAGTCCAAACGAAAGAACAGTAAATTTAACAAGAAAAAGGCTAGAGATGGAAGAAGAAATATAGTGAAAAAAAGAAAGAAGAGTAGATACATGAAAGAATACAAAAGACACCCGTCCCCTAACTGCAAAGAGCAGCAGCAGCAGCAGTAGAACTATGAAGGAGGAGGCATCAAATGGTTATTAAAAAAAGAAAAAAGAAAAGAAAAGAATTAAAAATGAATGTGGAAATCAAACGACAGTAAAAATAATTTCAAAAAATTCATTACTTAAATGACACAAAAATAGGAAATAAGATTCAAAGTATACGATGTAATATCAGAAGAGACACTTTTATAAATGTTACGAATGCATGCATCCATGCATTCTATATATATACATATATCAGTTAAGCTTAGGGTTATGTAAACTCTCACGGATCATATAAGCACGATAGAGAGGAGGCGAATTAACGTACGTGCTCTGTGGCCAAGCCGTTCGATGTAATGGCTTAAGCCATTTACACATCGACTGTTCTATGCTGGTAAACTCGAGAAAGGGGGTTGGTTACTGGTATGAGTGAGTGAGAACGCGTGCATGTTCAACAGCAATCCGTCTCTATCGGTTCAACACCAGCCAGCCACCCGTTCGTCCATGAATATTTGCTTGTGGTCGAGCTTTCGCGGAGCTTGAAATCGACGACGATCGCAACTACTAAAGCTTTATCTCTATCTCCTACTATCTCCATCTCTTCCTATTTCTATTCCCGTTTTCCTCGTACTCTTATACCGAACCGTACAAAGCTGGACCTCTACCCACCCCCTCAACGCAAGTGTCCGTAGAACAATTTGCATTTTCCCGCCACCGATCCGAAATCCTACGAGTAACATAGTAACTAGTAGTAGTAGTCGTATTAGTGCTAGTGGTGGTGTTAAAGTTGGTGGTGGTGGTAGTAGTTGCTAGCAACCACTATGAACGGTTAGCAGATAGAATGAAACTTGGCTCGGTTGGGGTTCGCCATCGGCATAGTCCCCGTTGGGGATAACGATCGTTTTCGAACGCGCGCGTTCAATGCGTTTCCATCGGGTTCGAAACGTCCACCACCAGCCCCTTCTCCCTCATCCCCCTCAACCGTACCCCCACCAGTTTATACATAGGATTCCTATTTAGTTTACGTAGTACCTACCTTCGCGTTCTATTGTATATGTGTACATGTGATCTCGATAGGATAGATACGTTTAAATTCCTACCTAAATTTATATATATATATATATATATGTATATATATGTGTATATGTTGTAGGTAACAAAGCTTACGACGATTTAGGCTGGTCCACTACTACATTACAGTACATACTTTCCGCGCCAAATTCCAACGTTTTAGTAAACTCTCTCGGAGCTCGATTATCCGAACTAATTGGCGAACAGGATGTATCTTAGGATAACAATGGATAAGAATTTGGAAAATACCTATAACAAAAATTACTAATAAAATTAAAATGATAAATACAACAAAAAAAAAGAAAAAAAGGAAAAGAAAAACAAGAGTTCCGAATTTTTCATCGATTTTTCGAAAGATAGGTATTGTTCAATCTTTCTCTTTCCCTTTTCCTTCTCCCTCTTCCTCTCTCCCCTCTCTTTCTCTTTTTGTCGTTTTCACGTGTCCAACATCGAAAGAAAACTTAAGATTTATATTATTTTTCAAAGACCAATCCAACGGAAAATCCATTCGGGGATCCAGTATTTCCAAACGATTTCAAAAAATCCGCTCTTCAGATTTTGCCACCGTCTAGGAAACCCTTCTACAACCCTATCCCTTTCCCTAACTTCTTCATTCCCCCGCAACCCTCTCTCTCTCTCTCTCTCTCTCTCTCTCTTTCTCGTGTCGATCCAAAACGAATGGCATCGATAGATCGAGCCTCCTACTACTACTACTACTACTACGAAACGAATCTCTAAGCCCAGCTTTTCTCTGAGAAAACGAATCTCCATAAAAAAGCATCCTGTGCTCGTGTATAGAAGTTCTTCTACTCATACGTAAATTTCTTTGCTGTATATATATATATATATATATATATATATGTATGTGTATGTGTTGTACGTTGTGTGTTCAAGATAGGAAAGAAGAAGAAGAAGAAGAAGAAGGAAAGAAAAGATCGAGAGAAGGCTTTCTATAAAATCTAGAAAGAAATCGCGAGGTACCAGTGACGTGGATGAAGATTCGGCACAGAGCAAAGCATCTAAATAAATTTCACCGGAGGATGGATGTACTGATAGCATTCGCCTAGGTGCTTTTTCGTTAAACGAAGATAAACGAGGTCTAAAAAAAAAAAAAAAAAAATAAGAATCTTTCTAGCTCAGCTATCTTCAAAGTAGATTTATTAAACGCCAAATCTCTAACGATTTTGAAAATCAAATATACGTCCTTATGCACAATTTTATTTACATTATGTCGAATTGTTATTAGGACAAGGACAATTTTTTAATGATTAAATATAGTAAATGTTTGTTGTATTTGTTACAAATAAAAATAATACTATGCCTATAGTAATAATAATTATTGATCGAAATAAAGAAAAAGAAAAAATTGGATATAAATAAATATATTATATCCAAAATTAAATAACATTAAATTATTTTTATTAAAATACAAATTACTTTTATAGACACAAGTCGAATAATTATTTATATTTTATCATTAATCAGAAATAATTCGATAAAATGGAATTGCGTCGAGTAAAAGTCAAGTAACTTTTACGTTACGTTTAAAGATTCTAATCGTTAATTAATTGGAACGGTATCAACAGAATTAGAATCTGATCTGTTTGGTAAACCATAAGATCGTTTGAACGATATCGAGTACTTGTCTGGCATAAATTGAAGGCGATAATCTCTTTCAAGCGAGATTATTCGATGGGGTTTGCGAGAGACTGATACTCGTGAAACTTTCAAGTAGGAATTTGTCGGATGAGGGGGAGACAGGATTTCCTCCCTACCTACCTACCTACCTACCTCCCCTTCTGTCGATTATAAAGGATTCGTGCGAACACGCGTCTAGAAGAGAGAGAAGAGAGAAATTTGTGGCAGTATACCTTTGGTAAGAGTAAACTGTCGGATGAGAAGTGTTGACCTTCGAGAAGGATGATAGCCCTGATAGATCAGACGTCGAAGACAAACAGTTAGGTGTGGAGGTGGGGCTGGGGGAGGGTGTTTAAGGTTGAAAATTCGACAAGGTAAATCGACCAACCGTGAGATCGGATCTTCCTATTCGTCTAACTTTTACTTCCTTTAATCCTATCAAGAGTTGAATACTCTCTTTCAGTTGGTATCCCTTACGGTTTACGATAAAGAAAGAAAAATACAAAGATAGAAAGAATAACGACGATGAAAACAACGACGAGGACGATGATGATGATAATGATGATGATGATGATGATGATGATTATGATGATGATTTTCTACGTTCATTCTTAAAATTTATCGAAAAAAGTGAAATAAGTTTCTCGGAAAATCGTTGTTCTACGTGAAGTCTATCGTAATTCGTGTATATGTGTGTGTGTGTGTGCGCGTGTTTTGTTGTTTGTTTGTACGCGCGCGAGTCGTTTATTTTTTTTTCTCCTCGATGAGAATAGCCCGAAGGTGGTTTGGTCAATAATCCAAGATGCGGTGAAGTAAAGTGAACCGAAAGGGTGGACAAATGCGAAGGAAATGAAACCACTAGAGTGTAGAAGACTCTTGAGTTCTATCGGTGTTTCTCTATCGTTCTGGAGGGTGTACTTTTCGACCGGGTAAAATAAAATTTAACTTTTTACTACTGTTTTAAAGAAAACAAAATAAAAATAAAAAAAAAAAAGAAATAACAAATTTTTATCGTTCTTATTTTTGATGAAGAAAATAATAAAGAGAATGCGAGTATCTATCGTGTATCTCGTTAGAAAAAAACGCGTGCGATATGATTTTTAAATTATTTTTTTTTATACTATAACTGTGTTTCAATATAACACTATTCTATTTTTAATTTTTTTTTTTTCCAATATGAAGAATGGAATGTTGCATGAAATATTTTGACGCGATAAATTAATATTCCTAAGTATTTAGCATGTATTTTTTTATTTAACCATTGAAACTCGAATTTGTAATATTTACGATCATTTTGAAATATATCGTTTATTAATAATTGTTAAAATAGTGTTTATCATCCTATTACCTCTGTAATATTGATATAAACTGTATATCAACCTATTGTTCAAATCTTACGTTCACACAAAATATATTATTTTTATATTCGTTGAAAATATAATACTAACGCGTCTCTCTTTAAGAGAAGAAATATAATGGACGTCATTTTAATAGCCTCCACCGACTCTTTTGTTCGACGATGGAAAAATAAAAGAAAGATGGAAAAAAATAAAGAAAAAGGAAGAGAAAAAGAAATTAGGTCGGGACCTTAGGCCGAGTTAATAACGTGGAAGATGTTTGTTATAAGATGATGATGATGATGATGATGATGATGATGATGATGATAGGGTGTTGATGGTGGTAGTGGGTTGGAGGGGTTGGTACGATTAAAGAGAAGCAAAGGACCTTCTCGAGAATTTGCATACTGCATTATGTACTTACTTTGAGTACGTAAATGCATAACTTAACCTCCAGGTAAGATCCTTTTTGGTCTTCTATGTGCATCATCTATGTATATAAACTTGTACAAACACTTACGTATCAATGTGAAAATGTGTACACGTATATTCGTATGTGTACGAGAAACTAGTTTCTTCTCGTCAAAGAAAGTCATCATCTTACCTTTTGCGGATCTCGACGCGTGACATTTTTCTTTAGAAGAAAAAGAAAGAAAAAGAAAGAAAAAGAAAAGAAAACTCCAAAATCTTTCCATTAGCGAACGCGTGTTCTTTCTCGAATAAACTTTGCTCATTAAACTTCAACTGGGAGTCTCCCACCACCAACACAACTACTACCAACCCCCCCCTCTCTCTCTCTCTCTCTCTNATATATGTTATATCCCTTGACGCTTGGCTTTTCTACGTTTGAAATAGAAATACTTGAAGATTTCGTATTTGTTAGGATTACTATGATATAGGTAGGCAACGTTGAATATAATATCGTTGGATTTTGGTTTAATTTGATAAAACTTTCGGATGGAGTAACGAGACATATGATTTCTTAAATTTGAGATTTGATTTGGAACTTCTTTTTTTTTTTTTTTGGTCTTTTCTTTTCAACGGGGATATATCAAATTAAATGAAGGATATAGGATTAATGTAAATTTATTCTTACGATATTTAATTCATTCATTTCTTTATTTTGTATTCGAGTATTGTGATTTCTTTTTTATTCGTAATGAAATATTCTCGAACATACGCAGATGAAAATGTAACGAGGAAGAAGATACAAAATTTCGAATTTTTTTACGAAGAAATTTGCGTAATATTTATTTATTCGTTCACCTTTATTTTGTTTCTCTTTTTTTTTTTTTTTTTTTTTTTATATATATAAACCAAGACGATAAAAACACGAATAATGTTACCTGTCATATATATATATATATATGGACAATAATGTGTATATGTATATTACATATGCATACATGGATATTTCTGGATTATGTATATATGTATATTGTATACGTATATGTATTAGGGAATGCCTTTATAGGGTCGCTAGGAAAATGAAAACACGCTCCTTCAGGAGAATGTTTGGGACATCCGGGATTAGCATAGAGTCACTGTCAGAAATGTTACAACTATGTATATGTATATGTATATGTATATATGTATACGTATATGCATACTCGAGATTACTGTCCTGCCACTACTGACAGTATCCACTTTTCTTTTATGTGTATGTACCTAGGTGTATAACCTTTATAACGTGCGAGCTTTGGGAAAGAGGGACGATCTACTACTAGCATGAAAAATAAAAAAAAAAATAAAAGGGAGAGAGAAACTAACTTCCTCTCTATACAAATTACGATCCACGATGTAAAACGAACCTCGAACAAGGGATACAAATTTTTAACGAAGTCCTCCCGATATTTTCAGATTTACAATTCCCCAGTCGAAGGTTCCGTGTATAACCCTTTCGAAAAAATTAATTTTATAACAGATACTATATATATATATGTGAAATAGATACTTCATTTTATAACGGATACTACATCTGTGAAAACTTGATCGTTTTTCCTTATAGAGAATATATCAGGTTTGAACGATTACAAAATTTCATCATAATATTATAATAATGTTTTATATGAATTAAAAGAAGAAAATTAATATGGGTTCGTATAAAATTTGTTAAAACACAAGAGTTTAAATAGAAATATGATACTTAAATACAATGATAAGTTTGTTTTATTTAATCTACCCTTCTTTCATAACGATTGCAAATTTCAACTCTCGTTTTGTTCGAAAATATTCCAATTAAGTTGTATTTTATTTATTTGATTTGATTTCAATCCGAGATACAAGTCGCTTTATTTTTAAATATGCAAAATATCGCGTTCAATGATTTTTTTTTTCTCATTCCTCTGAAAATTTTCAATAGCAAATAAATTACCGTACTCATGGAAACAACTTCGGAGCTTAAATATTAACGAATTCAAATGTTGATGAATTTTTAAAATCTGGGACAATCTGAATAACTGTTCGAGTACTAAAAAAAGAAAAATAAAAAAAAAAAACAATACAAAACCCCTAAGAGTAATAACAAGTTTATTTTATTTATTAGTATTATAAACATACAAAAGGTGGATAATAATGCTAGTAAATAATATTAGATAATAATAATAATAATGAATAGAATTATTATTCTTCACATAAATACTGCAGACCGCAACTCGTTGTTCTAGCATATTTCAATTATGTTTATTTTATTCGCTGGAAAATTCAAACATTTGATTAATTCAAATTCTGCTGAATTTTTAAATCCGGGAAAACCTATAGAACTGTTTTGTTACCGTTAAAAAAAAAAAAAAGAAATATGAACGAAATGACAAAATCGTTCAAGATTCGGTGCCACATTAACATAATAATATAATCCTAAACGAATGATTATATTCGAAAATGATTTTCAATCCACGGTATAATATCGAAACATTTTTCCACGAACAAAAATGAATATTTAAAAGAATTATCTAAACGACATCGATCATTTGGACAGATTTCGTGAAAATAAGTTAATAGCGAAATCTTAAAAAATAAAAGCGAATCTTTCGATAACGTTAGGTAATAAATAAACGAGCAATATATATATATATATATATTTGTATACGTATATGTGTATAATGTTTTATATATTATCAAGAGGAAATCCGATTAAAATAAAATACCAAATAGTTCGGATAAGTAATCGAGATATTAAAATAATACTGAACGGAGAAACGTTCGTTGGTTTTTTTTTCTTTTTCTTTTTTACTTTTTATATGACAGCAACGTGTATCCTAGAGATAACCGAATAGAAACGGACGGGCTAGGAGAGATGATAGAAAATTTCTTTCTAACTTAACGTAAAAAAGAAAAAAAACGTAGGACCTCCACCCCCCACACCCCCCTCGAACATTTTAGCACGATTTTCACCATTTTTCGACGATAATGGAACACGAACGAGGATCGAGATACGACTCCGTGCCACTCGTTTAACCAATATTGATAGAAGTAAAAGAAGAAGAGAGAAATAGAAGTATGAGAAGAAGAGAAAGTGGTAGGATAGGATGAGGGAAAAGGGTGTTTTCTGAAAAAGTAGTAGTGGTATTCTTCGTTCGATACAAAAACGATCGGTTGGAATAGTTCGAAGGGGGTGAAAAAGAAGAGTAGGAGAGAAATAAAGGGAGAAAGAGAGAGAAGAAACTTGAGATTTTTCCTTTGTCGATCTCATGGACTTCCTATCCCTAACCCCCCACCCCCACCCCGCCAACCGAATCTCGTTTTGCGCCATACGAATAGGGTTCTTTCGTGATTCGTTCAAAGATATCAAAGAAAATCGGCAAGTTGGCGGTTACCCAGAAATATTTTATTCGGGTCACGTTCGTGGTTGGTTGAAAAAAGATACAAGATATGTATATGTATATACATATACATATATAGAAAGATCTAATCATTAGAGGTTTTACACGAAGAATATTTGATATTACACGACGTGATTAATCTTTCGTCGATGAATTCGATGTTTCGATGTTATATAACTTCGTTTTACAATATTTTATATTTTCCCTATATCTATGTGTGTGTGTGTGTGTGTGCATGGATATAGATGTGTATGTATTTTACAATGAAAGCACCGAGTGGATTTTGAAAACAAACATTATGGCATGTGCAACACGCTAAAAGTATTTTAATCGATAACAGGGAGAATATATTATGAAACATTCCACGCATTAAAACGTAACATAAAAATGTAACATTTTCAACATACATGTTTCTCCTCGCGGATATCGGATATAAAATGAAAAAAAGAATGTTATTCGTCGTCTCTTCACTCGATGGAAGTGAAATTCGTATTATCCTGTGTAAAATAATCAATAATTGATTCATATATTATACCGTGAATGTCTCTTCAAATTGTAAAACGTTATGCTTGAAAATTATTTAAACAATATGTCCGAGATGAAGAAATTGTTGAAATAAATACATTTAATATAAGTACCTTAATTACATATTTAATGTGTTTAACACTTGAAAGCATTATTTATAACAAGTGAATGAAATAAATACAAAAATATTGTACAAGAAATACCTGTACTTTAAAATCGTACACGTTGGTATAATTTGAGAAATATCTGGTTTTTCCCATGTTTAACAATCAGTCATTCTTTGCTCTTACTGTTATTTTAATGTTTTTTTCAATATCAGAATAAGTAGAATATTCATTAAGGTAAGAATAATATAATGTACATTTGTGTTTAAAAATAACATATCTCTATTTAATACACTTCAAACATTAAACAGTTTTTATCTGAGATTTCATTTAAAATGAAACTTTTCAACTTTAAATCACCATTGAACGAAAAACGTTAAAATAAAATGTATTTTAGTTTAAACAAAATTCAAAATATTAATAAAAAAAAATGATAGTATTCGATATACCTTAAACGATTGTTAATTAATCGAAAGAAATGTATATTGTAATTTCGAAGCACTGAGTATAAGCTCGATTTACCGTTCTCTTCGGAATCCATCGTTAGACTGGCTCGTTGTTATTTATGAAAGTCAATTGAAATACTTTTATTGATTTTTGTTTACGTTACCTTCCGAACAAATCAATTTTATTTATTACGAATATTATTTACGTTATATATATATATATATATATAACGTAAATAATA
>NW_014569570.1:144399-145408 GCF_001313835.1 Polistes canadensis
CATATATAATAAAATATAATTCTCCCCCCTTATATATTATATTATAATTAAAGAGAAAATAAAATAAATATGAAATAATGAAAAATACATTTTTTGATAAAATGAATGTTTAAACATTAACAATTATTTTGAACCACCCTGTATCCTCCTATACAACGTATATACATGTTCGTATAGAGTAGGTAATAGCATCAACTACCTGATCACCTCAAATCCCACCCACCACCACCCACTTTTAGCTTCTCTATCTTGATAGCAAAGCGAGACTACTTGTAGTACGTACTGTTAGATGAAAAAGAAGAAGAGGAAGAGAGGGATAGGGGCAGGGGCAGGGGCAGGGGGAGAGGGTAAGGGATAAAAAGAAAAAGGAGAAGAAGAGTGAAAGATTACGTGGTGGCGTCTGACACTCGAGTCAACCGAAAAAGAACTCGGACTCCTCTCTTTCTCTCGTGTCTGGGGACTTATTAAAGCTGTCGGAACGAGTCCGGAAACGAACCGATGAAACTTACTATGAATGGAAACCAATGGGATGAGAGAGAAGCATTGGAAAGGTGAAAGAAACCAGTATCCAGAATGAGGATTAATAAAAAAGTACGAACCTTCTATAAAATGCAATTTTCGACTCTTAGAACTAATACTATATGACATTAGTATTAGTATTATTTTAGTATCATATCTACACCACTAAGATGATGTCAAGTATTTTCTATTACCTTTTTTTCTACTTTCTTTTATTCTTATTGTTAGTCCATATTTTTTGTACAACTCTGAAAACTAAATGGCAAATAAGCCATGGGGTTATTATTAATACGTTATTGTCTCGCAAATTAATCTATTTTATTATTTCAATTTTATATTATATATATATATATATAAACTACTATCACATATATTACTTAAATCTATTTTTTGTTTAATCTTTCGTTAATCTATTATTATATTCGAACAAACGATGAAATTCTTTTCTTTTTCCTAGCTTTCCTTGGGAGGAAGAATTTTATCTTAGAAA
>NW_014569570.1:146148-155510 GCF_001313835.1 Polistes canadensis
TATATATATAAAAATAGAAAAAAAAGAGAGAGAATAGTAAAGAAGAGAAGACAAAAAAAAAATAGAAAAAAGGAACGAAAGAGGAGAGAAAGAGAAAGAGAGAGAGAGAGAGACTGAAATAGAAAATAGGGGGAAAAAAACGGCAGACGCGAAGCAGAGATTCTTTTTTCTTTTTTTTCACGCGAACGTTTGGTCTCGCAAGGAAAAGGGTGGTGGGAAAAAAAAAGAAAAAAAAAAGAAGCGTAGCTCTTTTATGTTAGTGGATAGAGGGTGGAGGAGAGAAGACGCTTTTATCGGTACGATCGTTAATTCACGAGTTTTCATCAGCAAACTATGTCGTTCGACCGTTTTCCACAGTCGACATCTGAAGTTCTTTATCTTTCTCTCTTTTTCTCTCTATGGATTAATGGATGTTCGTTTTGGAGTAACTCAACCTCGTCCATGCATCATTTCACATTTTATCAAAGCTCTTCCAAGTTTACATTTTGATCGCTTTTTCAACACGTTTTCTATATGTGTATATATATATATATATTCTTTCATACACGCGTGACTATTTAAAATACATGCATGTGTAGGGGGAACCGACTGAAGCGCACGTTCAAAATCCTTTTACTCGGGAAACACAAATACATATATATATATATATTTGTGTTTGTGTATATATCGAATTGATATTTTGTTTTATTCAAAAATTTCGATCGATGGACTCTGCTTAATTTGTTTATTAAAAAATAAACAAACCCTCCTCCCCTTCCTTGCCCGTCCCCCTCCACCAAAAAAAAAATAGAAAAAAAATAGAAACAAAAAAAAAAAAAGATATCGCGAGAGATAAAATATAATTGTAAAAGCTGTTATTTCATTGGCACGATATTTGCGAACACTTTTCTTTTATTTTTTTTTAATATTTTAAAATAAACGATCTCGGTATTTATAATACAATACCTAGTATTTTTATATACGCGAAAAAGTATTATTACATCGATTAATGTTCGAACTGTCAGTATTTTGAAACATTTGGTTAATATTTTTAATCCAATATTGATACACACGTACATGGTATCAATATTTAATCTATACACGTAATCATACCTCTCCATTATTAATACTGGATCATCATCTACTTAAAATACAAAATAACTATTGCAAAATTATTTATTAAATTGTTAAAAAAAGTCATTAGAGGTTTTTCGCACAATGATATTTGTCCTTTTTTAATCGCGTTAACTGATACCAAAAACCTTATATTAAATCTCAAAATCAGTTTTTTAAACGTCATTTTAAAACGTCGTGAAAATAATCTTATTTCTTTATTATATTACTATTGAAAAAATCTTAATTCCTTTTAAAACGATTCGGTATCATTAATACCGAACAAAAAAATACAAATTAATTTATACTTTTCGCGTTTGAAAGAAGATAAACGCGATATCGAAGAACGATGCGAAAAAACTCTTATGATAAAGAGATGCGTAATAAAAAAAAAAAAAAGAAAACGGAAAAAAAATAAGCAAAATGTTCGTTTTTCTCCAAAATATTTATCCACCCTCGGTAGATAATTCCCGTCACCTCGAGGAATCTTAAGGGCCAGTAATTTCGCTTTAGACAAGTTTATCTAGCAGCTACCTACAAGTGGACCGTTCCCTTAGGAAACCTACACACCGGGATTGGTCCTGTGTTCGTTTCGCCGTTAAGTTTATCTTTCCGGAGATCTCTCCCTCCTGCCCCCTTCTTTCTACCACGAACATTGTGATATCGTTCAGAAGAAGAAACGAAATTGTCGACTTATTTTTTACTTTACTTCTAATGATCTCGTTATAAATACAATCGATACTTCAGATAAAAACAAATGTTTATCTAACAAACAAAAATCTTATTTATGACTTGTCACGCTATATAACCAAGAATCTATAATCAAGAAAAATCATTTGTGTGGGTTGAGCATTTCTATGAGTGCATCCTTAACTTTAATTACAATGTATTTCTTTTTTCTTGTTTATTTTGCGTCAATAATTATTAAATTACGCGAAAATCTGCAACGAAATATTCATCCGAAAATATATATTCTAAACATATTCCTAAATTATAACCAAAACTATACGCATATCATTCTTATAAACAAATAAATATGATACCCAACTTCCTATGCACGCATTCTTGTAATTCGAATATAAACCCCTATACATATTATACACTCTAAATCTGTGTTCATTTATTAAATATAAAGTATACATTAATAAAACTAATAATCTCTCTTTCTCTCTCTCTCTCTCTCTCTAGTTTATTCATAAAGATAATACAAATTTTTGTTGAGGCTTTTAAATAATAACGACCAAACTAACGAAGTTTTCGATGTATTGTGTTTTAGAATATTATAAAAAGAAATGTATGTTGAAATTAAATAAAAATGACGCTGAACTTTGATGATTAAGTTGCTGAAGAAGTCCCAATAAAGGGACGAAACGTCCAACTTAATCAAATTAAGTTCTACTTCTTTTCATGTCCAAGTTCCCTGGGATATTTTATCATTAAAAAGATAATAAAAATATTTCTTCTCGCTTGAAATTTTATTATATCCCATTGTGGTAACTAAAATGTTTAACCAAATGGCTTTGTGCGTGACAATAATAAACGAAGCAAACCCTTCTTCAACTACCAGTGCCCTTTCACCTTGTAACTACCTCTCGACAAGATGAACGATGTTGCGCAACTAATTAGACCGGAATGAAATTTAATTAAATTAACCTAATTAAACGAATCGCGGAAAATGTCTCCGTATTATCAGAGGAGCCCAGGATCAACCGGAACAGAGAGAAAGGTTTAGCTAGGAATCGAGACGAGTATAGGAAAGAAGAGGAGGAAGAACAGGGGGTGGGGAAGTAGAGAGAGTGCAGTATTGGCGTACTAACTTAAATAATTAATCGGTATGCTATCTCTCTCTCTCTCTCTCTCAGTCTCTTCCTCTATCTAACTCGCACTCTTTGTCTTCTTTTCTCTTTCTACTGGTTGATCCAATTCCAATTGAAACCACCTGAAGTCGGATTCGAGCTCTTCCAGAGGTAATTTCGTTCTACGCTCGATTACACCAACCCGACACGAATTTTCTAACTAGAAGATATAGATCATATATATTTAAATACTATTTAAGAAGATTTATCGTTTCGATAATATATACAAAATATATTTTATCGCGATTTAAAAGACTATCCCCATATGAATTATACTAATAACGATTGAAAAAACAAACGACTGTTTGTCGTGTTTACGAGTTAATAAGAGAAATCGATTATTTATTTACACTCGATCAATCGAATCGAAGAGGAAGAGTGTTTGTTTAATGAAATGTGTGTGTGTGTTATATTGTTGTTCCATTCTCTTTTTTTTTTTTTCGATAATCTAAAAAAGAAATGTTTTCTATCACGAAAACGTAAAGAAATTTAATGGTTTAAAATAAAGACGTTTGACGTGATACAAGTGAAAAAATAATTAAACAAAAATATCTGTCTCCTCTTTTTTTATTGTACTTGTCGAACCGAAAGAAAATTTCTTTTTCGTGTCGGCCCTATTTTAGAATAAATAAATCTTCTCTCTCTCCCTCTCTCTCTCTGTTTCTCTTTGTTTTGTTATTTCCTTTTCTGTTTTAAGTGTACGTACCGAAAAAAAAGAAAAGTAAACCATGTTATTACTCTGTTTGTCCCTTTTAGGATAACTAAGAAGAAAGTAAACCCTTACCACTCATCAAACGAGTTCTTTCGTCTTGTGGCTTTCCATTTGCTCTTCTCAGTTTCTATTTCATTCTTCTAACACCTTTCTCTTTTCCGCACAATTTCTAGCTAACCCGTGGCGTCCACTTTTCGCTATAAATAATCGCTCAGGTTGTCGCGCTGGGTGTCAAAAAAAAGAAACAACGTGGAAAAAACATCTTTCCCGGACATGATGTGTCCGTTCTTTCTTTCGTTAGTTCGTTCTTTTTGCATTACAAAGCAGAGAAGAACAGGATTCCGCAATGTAGATTATTCAAAAGAAAATCAGATATCACTATGAAATGTCAGCAAGTCGATATATGTGGAAAAGAAAATTTGTTCATATAGTTTCAAAATTGTCATATAAAGTCTATTTGAATGAATAGATTTCCGTTGTAATTTGTGAGAAATCTTGAAAACAAAATGTTATTACATCTCTTTTTCGCGAAATCATTTTTTCTAATATAATATTATAATATAATATAATAAATATAATTCACATTCGTATATTTACTTTTAATTACCATTCTCTTATATCGTTTTTAATGCTAAATATAATTTTATCGCAAATAATAATTCTTTACTTTTCTAGGTTTTAACTTTATCGCGATAAAAAAAAAACATTCATAAAACTATCTATCTTTCTCTAGTATCGTTTAATGAATCTACGTAATACTATATCGTCAATGTAACTCTATCGCAACAGAGAGAAGAACAAAAAATATTAACTATACCTCCCATTGACTGAAACATTAGAGAGTTATTTTATATGAAGAAAAAAAATAAATTGAAAATTGTAAACGACCCTATATATATATATACCCTAATTAATTACTATCTCAATTTTACTATCTAAGTATTTAATTTCGTTGCATTTAAACTCCCGTATAAATAATACAAAAAATTGAACTATGGATAATAATTCTCAACTTTTCGATACTTTTATCGATAGACATTAATGGACGTTAATAATATCGATAAAAGTATAGAACAATTATTTGTTCCTTCACTGATATCATTTAACGAATTCACGTAATACCACTATATATATATATATATATATCGTCATCGTAACTCTATTTCAACAAACAAGAAAAAGTATTAATTGTCCCCTTCTCTCCCCCCCCCCACCACACCTTGTCAGCCGATTGTTAGAAAAAGAATAACGCTGCTCCAAAACTTTACTTCTAGCTTTTATCGTCGAACTGGTGGTGCTGTTACCTTAATCGCACACCACGACATCTCGGAGCACCGTTCTCATTTCGGTCTCTCGTAAATTTCGTTGCATCGTTAAAGAATGACCGTTCGACCATTCTCTCCAACTACTACTGACCCCTATTCTCACATCCTACAGTTACACCTACCCCTGCCTTTTTATCCTTACCCCTACCACTACCACTACCACCACCACCATCGGTAACAGCATGTCTCTTTCTTCCACCTGCAACCCCTGGGTTCAACTTTTTAATCGCCAGTTTCATTTCGTCGCGTCCTGCCGTTAATTTCATTTTACCATAGATAATCTTTCTTTACTTTCCACCACCATTCTTTTTCTATTTCTCTCTCTCTCTCTCTCTCTTTCTCGCGCGCGAGGGAAAAAATAAGACCGAACCAAAAGAAAAATACATTTTTCATTTGTTTCAATTTTCTAAATGCCCATTTTCCTCCCTTTACGTTTCAAGTGTATGGTACTATTATTTTACCATCGTTTTTACTTACTTCCCGTAACATTGATAATAATAAAATATGTTAATTGATTTTGAGATAATTGTTTTCATAAAATTACATCTACCTGAATAATATGTTAATTTTCTTTTCGTAGCGTATAATTATTAATGGAATAAACGTTTCTATTATTCTCTTTCTTTCTTTCTTTCTTTCTTTCTCTTTCTCATTTTCTCTTTTTTAAAAAAAGAAAAAACAAAAATTTAGAAAAACTTACATTCTCTTCTGTTTCTTTCAGTTTTATAACCGTGCATATTACGTAAAATATGCTATTATTTTTAAACGTTGTTTTAACTTTCTTTATATATATATATAAAAAAAAAAAAAATAATCAAAAAATGTGAATATAAATATTTAATTCAATTTATTTTCTAAAATTATACCGACCACTTTAAAACCCATTTAATATTTCCTGTAAATCATATCTGTTAATAGAATAAACGTTTGTATTATTTCCTCGCGAAAGAAGAAAAAACAAAATCAATAGATCAAAATTAATTTTTCTTTTTTCTCTCTTTTCTTCTTATAACGCAAAAAATTAGAAAAATAATAATAAAAAATATGAATAGCTAAAAAAAATATAATTATTATAAAATTAGATTAACTTTTCTAGTTCTCTAGATCATCTAATTTCCTTCTCGTATAGAAAATATCTAAATTAATAGAATATTAATAGCTGTATTTATTAATCTCCGGCAAATTAAATCAATACATATATACATAAACATTCCTATATACATATATAAAAATATATATATGTATTTAATATATTGAATAAATGCACATTGCATAGATAACGACTATTCGATACCGATAAGGTCCGTTAGCTATTCGAGGGATGCTGAATTTAACTCGTATTCGCGGTAATGCATATTTGATAGCGATCATAAGTGGTCCAATGGTAATGTAATATTAATGACACGAACCATTGTCCTTTATATTTTACATTGTCATGCGCGTAATCAAGTAGCGTGAGATACAATAATCAACAGTTTCATTAATAATCAAGAGAAATCTTATCGTACCTTTAATGAATAATTTGACACAATTTACACAAAGATTTTCTTACTTTTTTCTTTTTCTTTTTCTTTATCTTCTTCTTCTTCTTCTTCTTCTTCATCATCTTCTACTACTTTCTTATAGTATTATCAGTGTACTGTTACCCCAGTATTCCTATAATTTATTTTTCTTTTCCTTTTCTTTCGTTATCACGCAAGGAATCAGTTTGTCTTTGTCAAAGTTTTCTTCGCAAAGATAGGCAACGAAAAAGGAGAGAAAAGAAAAAAATAAAATAAAAGTTAATGGCGCACGAGCGCTAACTTGAAATATTTTTTTATCCCGATACAAAGGGAAAGAGATGGAGAAAAGGAGGCGAAGAAAAGTAAAAAAAAAAAAGAAAAAAAAAAACAAAAAATTTGTCTAACAAGAAAAAGAAAAGGAAAGTAATAAAAAATCTTGTTGAGAAAAATTCCGAATGGAGAAGCAAGAAATTTATATTAAAACCAATAAAAATCCATTCTCGTGGGTATTCACAAACTCCTTGAATTCAGTTCATCTTCTCCTTCTCTCTTTTACACATATGAATACATGCACACATGCTTTTGCACTTCTAGCGAACATTTTCGCATGTTTTTTATTATTTTTCATTCCTTTTCCATAGCAGAAGATGAAAACGCTGAAATCGCAAGTACCCGTTAGCAAAAGTGTTCGTTCGTTTCCCAGCTGATGGAAGCAGCTTATCGCCATTAGCAGACACTTCGTTGGGAAAAGGATAGAAAAATGGAAGAAAAACGAGAAAGAGAGAGAGAGAGAGAGAGAGAGAAAGGAATGCTAGAAGTAACCGATGCGTTTTTCTGTGCATTAATACCTTTTTCCTGGGTCATATGAAGTGCTACAATTTCACATTGATATTTTACGAATGCTTGATGTATTAGATTCGATGGAAAATATTGAAAAAAGAAAAAAAGAAAAAACAAATAAAATAAAATTAAGTAAAATAAATTGAAGATAAAAAAAATGGTACGTATATAAAATGTGATGCAATGAATTTTTGTCAACGTCATTGTGTTAGAGAATACAATTTTTAGACAAATCAAATTTATCGTCGAATGATATTTGTAATGAAATATCAAATCGTGAGAGAACGTGTTCGAAATGAAACGTAAAAGTTATTGAGCAGTGAACACGCGTTAAAATAATACCTCATTTCACCTCACCTCACCTCACCGAGGCCAGCCATCTCGATATTTCGCGAATAGGAAGAACGACGATAACCAGGCGTGCGAGACCCTGGAAATAATTTGCATAATCGATAGGAAACGATTACCCGTTTCGTAGACGAACAGGAAATATATATTATCACAATAGACTAGCGCGATTATTCGTCGCGTTAATCAAAATGGATCAAAATTATGTTACCTTTTTTTTTTTCATAGATCATATATGTATATATACATTTTTGCTAATAAAATTCAAATTGACGCGCTATGCTTCGAGGCATAAAGAGAAAGAGAGAAAGGTATGGATGAAAAGAGGGAGGAGGGAGGATGAGGAAGGAAGGAAGGATAGAGAAAGAGGGAGGAGTAAATGCAAACAGATTATTTGTACAATGACCGTGTGCACACGTTTAACGTAAATATTCATGAACCATCGTGATTTTGTATAACGTATCGCGAACGATTCATTTTCCTGCTTGTCAAATTTGCACTAATCGAATAACAACTTTCCACTTTTTGCGATATATTTCCCACGCAACTTTACTCGTTATAAAATCCTGTAAATTGTTCGATCGCATGATCATAGTTGTTTCTATTTTTGCTTCGATGTAACAAAACATTATTGAGTTAATTCAAACTAATGAAGAATTATTGTAAGAAAAAAGGGAACCGATATAAGATCATTGAAAAATTAGATGACCTAACTGGCTCGACAACAACAACGGCAACAGCAAAACCAACAACAAAATAAACGAAAAATAAACAATTAAATAAATAACAAATAATTCAAAGGGTTTTTAAACAAAATTGTATCGATCGTACTTTGTGCGAATAGAATTTCTATTTCTTATTTTCTTTTTTTACTTCTATTTCTTTTTCTTCTTATTCTTCTTCTGTAAATTGAGGAAACGAAAACGTCTCGATGGATGGTTCTACTCGGTGTGTAATAGTGAATGGAAAAACGAGAGTAAACGAAAGAAAGAAAGAAATACATATAGACAGGCAGACAGACAGACAGACAGACAGACAAGCAGATTGATAGAGAAAGACAAAGAAATAGAGAGAAAAAAGCAAACAAACAGAAAGTCAAGCAGACGGGTAAATAAAGAGAGAAAGAGAGAAGAGAAGAGAAGAGTAGAGAAGAGAAGAGAAGAGAAGAGAGAGAGTGAGAGTAAGGGGACACGAAAGTGTCGTCGTTTGTCGATTATTCGCGTGAGATTTCCTAGAACATGGAATTGCCAACGGCGTCGTCGATTCTCTCGTTACGTCATTAATGTCGGCGACACAATGTGTCGTGAGTTCGTTACCGCGAGTGTGATCGCTCGCGACACTCTCTGGGCCCTCTCCTACGACCTCGTTACGCTGCTGCACTCCCATTAGAGGAAAATTGATAGTGACTATCTCCTCTTCCTCCTCCTCTTCCTCCTCCTCTTCCTCCTCCTCTTCCTCCTCCTCTTCCTCCTCCTCTTCCTCCTCCACCACCTTTTGCTGCTATCTCTCTCTCTCTCTTACTCCTATACCTCACCCTATTCACTATCCTCCCCTTTCCTAACTTCTTCCGCCAACAAACACAACTAGCCCATGCTTCTCACGAACCACCCCTCCTCTCCTCTTAACCACGTTCCACTCTTTCTCACTCTAACATTTTATCTTTTTCTCTCTCTCTCTCTCTCTCTCT